>NC_056732.1:624075794-624125794 GCF_019279795.1 Protopterus annectens | reverse complement strand
AAACCTGTTTTGTCAGTAACATTATGAATTTCGCAACAGGAAAACTCTGGTTGTGATAATACGTAAGTACCACCCACTCCAGCCAACACCTGCTCAGCTAGGCCCATAATTTCATACCCATAGTTCCCAAACTGCACATCTTCTCTGGCACTCTTCCTTACTACAGGTGCAGGTCAGGTCTGGCCACACCAGTACACTGTACCAATTCCCCACTTCTCGGGACCCATCATGTATGTTGTCTCACCCCACAGATCATCAGGCTTCCCCTACCTTGTAAACTACAAACATGCGTAGCCTGACTTTCGACATTGGTGTAATGGCAGGGAGCCCAAAAATGTTTGAATTGTTGGGTGTCCCATAAGGGATATACATGTCTTTGTTTCAGGATTAGACTTGGTGGGTCTCTCCCACTGGTAGTATCCTGCCCGTAGTCCGAGAAGCAGTGGTGTGTTTACTTTTATTGTGTATCTGTATGTTTCACTGGTCTAGCTGGGGGGGGGGGTTGATGCTACATGTTACACGTTTGTTGATTGGACCCCTCACCCCCATTTGCACGGTCTGTGAACATATGTAATCCGTAACTGCTGTATGATATCCTAGCTATATACATGTGTATATTTACACACACTCACATATATATATATATATATATATATATATATATATATTGCTATATACAGATATATCTATATAAGTATTCATACATGTATATATTTTTATATTGCTGTCTATATATATATTTAACGACATATGGGTGTATGGGTCTCTGCATAAGTATATATCTATATGCGGGTATGTATATGTATTCTGTCTCTGTATGTATACATTTGTACTATGAAGAGCGAGAGGTATATCTCCGTGTAGCTATGGATAGATATACACACACATATCTCTACGTATATACATCTGGTTATTCTGTTCCTTGCCATGTCGATTAGACTTTGCTGCATTGGGACTCATAGCGGGGTGTGGTTGCTCATTGGGCGATGCCTCTGCCCAGTGAACACTTTTGCTTACATCCCTGGGGCTATCCATATAGACCCACATCAGCCAACACCTGCACACCTAGACTCATAACTAGATACCCATAGTAACCCCACCCACACCTCCTCTACAGCACCCATCCTTACTCTGGGTGCAGGTCGGGTCTGAACACACCACTACACGCTGCTCACTCCCCACTTCACGGGACCCATGTCATACCTTGTCTCAACCCATGGGTTACCAGGCTTTCCCACCCTTGTATTCCGGGTATGTACACACGCTGGCCAGAATGGTCATCGCATTGTCTTCCTTGCATGATATGTCAGTTTTTGGGGTGTCCTGTAAGGGACGCTCCTGTCTGTGTTCCAAGTTTAGATTTCACGGGTGCACTGTGTACCCCCCCAGTTGTATCCTGCCTGTGGTCTGGGGAACAATGGACTATTTACATTGTTTGTGGGTTTATGTTTATGTTTCCTCTGTTCGGCTGGGGGGGGGGGGCGGGTGATGCTATGTGTACATGTTTCTTGCTTGGTCCCCTCACTTCCATTGGCACAGCCTGTGAACATATGTCATTCTTGTGTGCTGTTTCCTATCATAGCTGTATATCTGTGTATATCTACGCACACACATATATAATATATATATATATATATATATATATATATATGTGTATATGTCTGCATATATATATATATATATATATATATATATATATATATATATTTATATATATATATATATATATATATATATATATATATATATATATATGTATTTGTCTGCATACACACACACACACACACACACACACACACACATATATATATATATATATATATATATATATATATATATATATATATATATATATATAGGTTCATAGGTAGGTACTAGGCTATCGGCCCTGGGGCCTATACAAGCCCAGCCAAAAAGGTACCCTGGCTTTTGCCACCCAAGAAAATTATTTTCCTGTGCCACTGTCGAGCAGAGCCACAGAGGTAATCCCCAGGGTGAATTTCCTATTTCCCATCCAATCATCAAGAGTTTTCTTGAAGAGTGCTAATGAGGAGCTTTGTTTGATATAGATAGGTAGTTTATTCTAGAGTATGGGAAGTCTCTGGGACAGGAATCTATCCCTCTGGCATGTTCTGTTTATTGTGGTGTCAAGGTTTAGGTCCCTAGAGCGTGTAGCTTGGAGGGATTGGCATTTCTTTAAGTGGAGCATGTCCAACAGCTCTGGGTTTGACATAGCTTTGTATGTTAGGCAGAGATCACCTCTGAGTAGGCGATATGCGACGGAGTAAAGCTGGAGTTTTTTGAGACGATCTGCGTAGGGCATCTGTTTGAGGCCAGTAATCCTCTTTGTGAGGTATTTCTGTGGCCTTTCCAGTTGTTGTAGATGTCTTGTGAGGTACATACCAAAAGGGGTGTTGTACTCTATAATGGGTCTAATGAGTGATGAGTAGAGGGGAACAATGGCCTCTTTTTATTCTGGATGAGAAACCTTTTGTGATGAGGCGTGCCACTTAGAAGGATTTCCTGACTACTGTGGCAATGTGATTATCAAAGGAGAGACTACTGTCCACCTGTGTCTCAAGGTCTCTTATCACACTTTCGGTGTTAAGTATACTACCACCTATGTTGTAGTTCATGGGTACAGAGTTTTTACCAAAGGGGATGACAATGCACTTTTTGGCATTGAGCTTGAGGCCATGGCTTTGACACCAGGCATCTGTCTCAGTGAGGCCCTTTTGTAGGATGTCCACATCATTAGGAGTTTTGATTATGGCTCCTAGTTTGCAGTCATCTGCGAACTTCATTAACCAAAGACCTTCTGTGTTAGCCTGTACTTCAGAGAAGTAGATACCAAACAGGAGAGGACCAAGGACTGAACCCTGTGGTACTCCACTTGTCACTGGTCTGAAGTCGGATTTGGAGTCTGCTACTTTCACAGTGTTGGTTCTGTCAGTGAGCCAGTTGGCAACCCATCTTGTGAGTTTATCTATAATTCCAGAGTGGGGGATGGTGTCGAAAGCCTTGGCAAGATCTAGATAGGCTGTGTGAACCACCTTACCCTTGTCTATGGCTTTGGTGACTGCTTCAAAGAAGTCTATCAGGTTTAGGAGACATGATCTGCCTTTTACAAACCCAAACTGGGTGGGGTCCAAAGTTTGGAGATTACCAATGTCTTTGTTTATAAGTTCCATGATGATACGTTCCATGGCCTTGCAGACCAGGCTCATCAGGCTAATGGGGTGGTAGTTCTTGGGGTCCCTGGTGGCTCCCCCCTTGTGGAGTGGGATAACCATCACTGTGCGCCATTCAGCAGGCACAAAGCCTAAGGTGAGGCTATGATTGAACATGGTACTTAGGTGGGGTGCCAGTTCATTCTGTAGTTCATGTAGAATGCAGCCTGGTATGTTGTCTGGTCCCATGGATGATGTGTTCTTGGCTTTGGAGAGTGTGTTTTCTAACTGCGCAGCCATGATTACAGGAACTTTGCATTCTTCCGGTATAGAGATGGGCTCTTTAGGGGGTGAGAGGGAGGTAAAGTTAGCACTGAACCTATCTTCCAGGATGTTGGCAATATCAGTTGGGTCTGTATATTTAGTGCCATTGTGCTATAACTCAGAGCAAATCTGAGTGTTGCCATTGAGATTCTTGACATATCTATAGAATGCTTTGTGGTTGTTTTTAGAATCCGTGGCAATTTTATCAGGGATCGCAGCTTCTTACTGAGGACCACTGCTGCCTTCCCAACCATGTGAGGACATCCCCTGATGGGCAGAGGGTGAGTGCTGTTTAACCTGGGAGATATGTACCTGCGTCTCTAAAAGGAATTTTGAAACTGTAGAAAAATGACCATTCATTGAAGAGAAATAAAATAATAAAGAAGAAAGCAATTCATAAATAAAATAACAAAAACAGAAGAAATGTGGGGGTGACACAAAAAAGAAAATAAACTCCATACAAATCATGTAATACAGTCTTAAATTTCTTAATTTAAAACATTTCTATTTTTATAAATCTTCATTGAAGTAAGATATATAATGTATGAGAAGTGTTTATTCATTCTTTTATTTGAAAGTATATAGGATGTATAAATTCTTGTTCACCTGTACTTCACATTTTTTGCTATTTACATATAACTGAACTATAATTGTTTCTAAGTCACTGCATTCATTCCATTATTTTATTTCCCATGTAATTCCTCAAATCTAGTATACAAAATTAATTCTTATACTTCCCTTGATTGTCACTAACAAACCAAAGTTGATAGTTTGGGTGGAATACTTCTTTTAGAATATTTATTCATTGCTTTTAACACTCTCTGAATTTAGTTACATGTGCATTTACAAACACACATGACAATGTAGCAAGTTATGCAAGTTTTCATTTCTTAAGCTGTTCAAAAGTGTGTGCTTGATAGTTTTCTTCCTGAACAATTCTAAGTATATAAGGTGATGATTTTAAGATGTATGCAGAAATAATACAGAGTTAATAATACTGGTTATTTCTCAACAAAATACATCTGGACATTCACCCAACTCCTGCTAGATATTGATCTTTTTCCATTCAGATCCTCTAGTACATGCCTTAATTTTATCCAGGTATGTCTCCCTCAGAAGGTAGAGCATTGTTTTGGTCTCTGACTACCTTGGAGTGCAACTATTTTGAGTATGTACCTTTAACTCCTAGTGGGTGTGGCCTGAGCCTTTAAAAATTAAATTATCACCTTACAATTCTAACAAATACTCATTAACAGAGGTCAAATATCAATACAATTGTGTTTGCTATCATGTATGCTTCAAGATAAAATATTTTTAAACCTTGTATGTAGCTTGGTTTTGAAATTATTAATGCAAATATGCATAAGTAATATTTGACGCCTAGAGGAGCAGTAGGAGGTAACTGCAGATGCACCTGGAGGCGTCACTCAGATGTAATGAGTTAATGGCTACTGCCATAATTAGAAGTGCCAGTACTAGAATGAAAAAAGTATGAGCAGGGCTGCAGTTCAAGGTTTTAGAACCACTCCATCTTGGGTGTGACAGTATCTCAGCTAAACCCAGATAACCAGCAGGAGAATTACAGAATGTATTGTTATTACTGGCAAGTTTGGTTTAACCGAAAATGCTTTGTCACTCAAGTTTTTTTTTTTTTTTTTTTTTAAGGAATACATTCTAATTTGACTTATGTTCTGCATAAAGAAACTAATGCAAAAATCATTTCTATTATGTAATAGTTATGATTCTTAGTGTTTGTGTACCATTTTGTTTTATCTGAATATTTTTTCATATCAGCATAACTGAGCATATCCACATGCTTCTGCAGCATGCTAGAGAAGGCATGGACGTGCTGTTAATGGCTGCAGCACATTCACAGTATTCTGAGTCCACATTCATGAGTATGCCAGAGCAATTTACACCCAAAAGAGACTGTACACATTTGCATATTACTGCAATTCATAAACATAAAAGACACTGTGTATACAAATCATGTAAACAGACCTGAATTTATACAAAAAAGTTGAATACCACCATATTAACTGGCCATTAATTAAGGTAGGTGGCAAGTGGCTTAGTAAACCACAAACTTCTTAAAGTAAGAAAATAATAAAAAATATTATTTAATGAGAAGAACTTACAAATTGCTAAAAGTATTGCGTTCGATTAAATTAATAAGTGCATGTAATGATGGGTAATGAACAGTGTAAAGCTTTCATTTGGAAATAGGAATTCAGTACAGCAGCATTTGATCACTTAGGAAAATCTTTACTTTATTGTCATGTAGTGAGTGTGCACATATGGTAGAAATTCATTAACTTGTAAAGCACTGCAGTGGTACTGTCTTAGCAGAATGTACATGTCTTTACTGAGGCATTTCTGGCTGTCACTGATTTATTTATTTAACATTTGTTTACCAGGAAAGTCCATCTGGGACAGAACCCATTTTCAGCAGTGGCCTGGGAAGAAATGTTCCAGAAGTATGTCTTTGGAATGTGGGAGGAAACCAGAGCACCCAGAGGAAACCCAATGCATGGAGGACATAAAGACTATGCACAGAAGGCACCCCAGCTGAGAAGTGAACTGGAGAACCTCTTGCTTTGAAGCAACAACACTTACCACTGCACCACTGCACTGCTGCTGCTGAATGAAATAAATGCATGCCAATAGTAGGTGGTGGTGGGGGGATGAATCTGTTCAAAAAGTGTTTGCTTTATTTATGTGAATGTACTGCAACTGATGCTATAGCACAACCTCACTAGGCTGGACTGTATGGTTATATAATATTGGAGTTTGTGTCACCTACCTTTTTTGGAGGGTGGCAGGCACACACGGTCAGTGTTGTGCAGTCTGAGTAAAGATTGCATCCAACATTTTTTTGTGAATGACTGATATTTTTTCTTCTTTTTGTATGCAATAATGATGCAAAACAAAAGATCAAGGCAGAAAAAAAGGATAACTTCAACAATGAGGAAAACCTCATCCTCGTGACAGTCCTTAGAACATGTGGGGAAACAGTTCTTTGGTAAAGGGGGGCCCAAACAAGTTGAGAGGAATAAAGCCTGGAATCAAATTGTCCTCAACATTAATGCAGTGGGTAGCAGAAACCACACATTAGCACAGTGTAAGAAAAGGGTAAATGATATGGTAGGATGGGTCTACTTCAGAAGACTGACAAACTAGAAGACTGAATCCCAAAATACAGAAAACTCAAAATACTGAAAACATTTTTAATGCAGGGGGCAAGTCCCCCTGCACCCCTCAGCCCCCCACATCCCCTGCTAATTATATATATCAACTCCAATATCACACAACAGTGGAAAAGGGGCAAATTCCATCCTTCAGTATTTGAGTTTTCAGTATTTTGGGATTCAGTCTTTTGTTTTTTCAGTCTTCTGAAGTAGACCCGGTAGGATATGATAGGTTCTTAGGTTCATAGGTTGGTACTAGGCTATCGGCCCTAGGGCCTATACAAGCTTAGCCATAACAATTCCCTGGATATTTCTTCCTGCAATATTTACTTCCCTGGACCCCTGTCTAGCAGGGCGACTGACATGATTCCTGGGGTGAATTTCCTATCTCCCATCCAATCATCAAGGTTCCTTTTGAAGAGTGCTAAGGAGGCGCTCTGCTTGACATGTATGGGCAGTTTATTCCAGAGTATGGGGAGTCTCTTGGTCAGGAAACTATCCCTCCAGCATGTTTTGTTCAATGTGATGACAAGGTTTAGATCCCTGGAGTGTGTGGCTCTGAGGGATTGGGATTTCTTTAAGTGGAGCATGTCCAGCAGCTCAGGGTCTGACATGGCCTTATATGTTAAGCAGAGATCGCCTCTGAGAAGACGATATGCCACAGAGTATAGCTGGAGTTTTTTTAGATGGTCAGTATAGGGCATCTGCTTTAGGCCTGTGATTCTTTTAGTGAGGTATTTCTGCGGCCTTTCCAGCTGTTGCAGCTGTAGAAGCAAGGAGAGGCAGAATGCAATTGCCCCTACCAGTACTGGGGGGAGGGGCTCCAACAATTATGCAATTATGATCAGAGAAATACCTTCTCTCCATCTTTGGGGATGAGTATGATACAGACAATGACAGCACTGGAATAATAAGAGGTGGTGTGGACACTAGCTGTTACCAGTGCCTACAGCACCAACATTCATCTGCTCATGAAGGTTAGTTTAAAATCAGTAACATATATTCATAGAGAGAACTGAATGCTGACAAGGAATAAGTGCATTAAATAAATAAGTACTACTACTAGGTGAACTCTCTACATCAGCACAGAATAGCAAAGAAAGCAGTGTGCATGGTGTATGTCCCACACCCCATTAATACGTATACAGTAATGTGGGCTATTTTACTGTGAGCAATGTTTTCAAATATTGTTTTTTATAAGGTCAGAATAAGAATGAACAGTTCCACCATAACATTAAATTTAGACGGTATCAACAACAGAATGGCTGTTGGTGATAATGATGATGAAAATGTAGTCATATTTATGAAGTAGCATGAGGAAAGTGACACAAAGTCCCCGTGTTTAATGGCAGGATTTTACTCCCCACAACATGTTACTAACTACAGGAAGTGACAGTGCATCACAAAGTCAAGCACATGCTGGCATCACACTCACACTTGTACAGGAGGAAACCCCATGCATCTGTACACCAGCATCTCTAAACCCAAATGAACATTTTGAGGATAATGGTAGGCATTCAGAGGTAACAGTGTCCACAGTGATACCTTTACAAAGTGGTGGCAGGTGCAGGCATTTGTTTCAGCTACCTCAGGAAACACAAAAGGCATTGGCTTCTCAGCAGCAAATGTGATGTGAGATTATTAGGGTTCAGCGCACTGCACAGAGAGTCAGCAGGAGATGGTTAGAGCCCTCCTGGGTATGTGTGATAATTTCCAACATTATCTCAAAATGTCAGAGAATAAGTATAATGCCATGCTCACACTGTTGCATAGTGTGGTGACGCACCAAGCATCAGTGGCCAGCTCCATTCATTCACTAGTTAGGACTTACCAGACTCAAGTAGGAATCAGTCTTGGAATGAGAAGAGGCTGTGGTACTGTCTGGACACTTGGTGGCAGATCACATGACACTTCAAGTGCTTCTCAGGAAAGTAATGTAACTAGTCAGGGAGAACAATCATAACCGATGTCATGCAAGCCACATCATTGGTCATCTGCACCAAGCAGAACCTCTCATTCAAAGTCACTCTTACCTTCACAAAGCACTGTCAGATCACTGTCTGCAGGGTTACCTGTGTCAATTAGGTTATAGGTTCATAGGTTCATAGGTAAGTACGTGGCTATCTGCCCAAGGGCATTTATAAGCCTAGCCAGAATGTGTTGGCTTTCGCCACCCCCTTAGATTAGTTCCCTGTGCCTCTGTCCAGCAGAGCCATTAGTTCCCTCCACCACTGTCCAGTAGAGCCATTAGTTCCCTGCTCCACTGTCCAGCAGAGCCACTGCAGTGATCCCCGGGGTAAATTTTCTGTTTCCCATCCACCCGTCAAGGTTTCTCTTGAAGAGTGTTAGTGAGGGGCTCTGCCTGATGTATATTGGAATCCTGTTCCAAAGCATGGGGAGTCTCTGGGACAGGAATCTATCCCTCCAGCATGTCCTATTTATTGTTGTGGTGAGGTTTATATCTCTAGAGCATTTTGCTCTCCGGGATTTGTTTTTTTTTAGGTGGAGCATGTCCATCAATTCTGGGTTGGACATGGACTTGTATGACAGGCAGAGATCACCTCTGAGTAAGCGGTATGCAACCGAGTACAGCTGGAGTTTCTTGAGTCTGGCTGCATAGGGCATCTGTTTGAGGCCAGTAATCCTCTTGGTGAGGTACTTTTGTGGCCTTTCCAGCTGTTGCAGGTGTCTTGTAAGGTACATCCCAAATGGGGCGTTGAATTCTATGATGGGTCTAATGCGTGATGAGTAGAGAGGCACAATCACCTCTTTTGTTCTAGATGCTAACCCTTTTGTGATTAGGTGGGCCACATAGAAGGATTTTCTAACCACCTTGGCAATAAGATTATCAAATGAGAGATTACTATCTACTTGGGTCCCCAGATCCCTTATTACATTTTCTGTATTTAGGGGACTACCACCTATGTGGTAGTTCGCGGGTACTTTGTTTTTTTCCAAAGGGGATGATTATGCACTTTTTGGCATTTAGCCTGAGACCATGATTTTGACACCAGGTATCCATCTCAGTGAGACCCATCTGGTGGGTGTCTGTATCAGCCGGAGAATCAATTATGGCCCCTAGTTTGCAGTCGTCTGCGAACTTGGTCAGCCATAGTCCTCCTATGCTTGTCTGTACCTCTGAGAAGTATATACCGAACAGGAGGGGTCCTAGGACTGAGCCCTGGGGGATGCCACTTGTAACCGGTTCAGAGTTGGACGTAGAGCCTGCAACTCTCACCATGTGGGTTCTATCCATGAACCAGTTGGCAACCCATCTCGTGACATAGGGGTTTATGTTCAAGCTGGTGAGCTTGCCTATAATACTAGAATGGGGAATGGTGTCGAAAGCCTTTCTGAGGTCTAGGTAAGCTGTATGGACCTCCTTTCCCTTGTCTAATGCCTTGGTAACTGTCTCAAAGAAGTCCACCAGGTTTAGGAGGCATGATCTGCCCTTAACAAAGCCAAACTGGGTAGGGTCCAAGGTTTGGAGGTTTCCAATGTCTCTGTTAATGAGTTCCATGATGATGCATTCCATAGCGTTGCAGGCCAGACTAGTCAGGCTTATAGGGCGATAGTTCCCGGGGTACGTTACGGCTCCACCTTTGTGGAGCGGGATAACTGTTGCTGTGTGCCACTCTGTGGGTACGTAGTCTGTAGAGAGGTTGAGTTTGAACAGTGTGTTTAGGTGAGGGGTTAGTTCATTTTGGAGCTCTTGTAAGAAACAGCCTGGGACTCCGTCCAGTCCCATTGAAGTTATGTTTTTGTCTTTGGATAGGGCTGTTTTAACCTGTGTGTCGGTGACTGATGGGGTCCTACATTCTTCTGGTATGGTTATAGGCCCTTAAGGGTGTGAGAGTGGGGTGAAGTTTGCACTAAACCTGTCTGCCAGAATGTTTGCAATATCAGTCAGTTCAGTGTATTTTGTGCCATTCTGCATTAACTCAGAGCAGATCTGAGAGTTTCCACTTAGGTTCTTGACATAGCTAAAGAATGCTTTGTGGTTATCTTTGGAGTCATTGGTAATTTTTCTTTCGAAACTAGCCTTGGATGATTTATGAAGGATTGTAGTTTCTTTGCTGATACTGATCAGGGATGTCTTTCCTTCTTGGGATTTTACTCTTTTCTGTACTAGTTTCCTCCTTCTGTTGTATAGCTTGTTTATGGCAGGGGTCCACCAGACTGGTTTCCTTTTCTTGGAGGAGTAAGTCTTGGTTTTACTTGGGATAGCACGATCCATGCATTCCTGCAGATGCTCATAGAGTGCCTTTGTAAAGGTTTCAGCAGCTTGGACAGCATTGTCCTTCAGCATGGGGGCTGTGAACCTTTCCACCTCGGTCTTAAGTAATGTGAAGTTTGCTTTTGAAAAGTTTTTCATGGTGGTTTCCTTGATTGGGGGTGGGGGCAGAATGTGGATATCCAGAGCGATTAGTCTATGGTCTGATCTAACCAGCGAGGGGTTGACCTCCGGTGTGGAACACTGGTTGCCCATGTTGGTGATGACCAGGTCCAATATGTTGTTCCCTCTGGTGGGGCTGTTGACCAGTTGATCCAGGGTGTTCAAGTTTATAAATTCTAGGAAGCGTTGGGCAAGGGAGTTAGTACTTGAGTAGTTCTCCCAGTTTATGTTTGGGTAATTAAAATCACCCAGTATTAAGGTGTTTGGTAGGACCTTCATATTTCCCAGTGTCTCCAGAAATGTGGAATGGGGGTCCTGGGCTATGGTGGGTGATCTGTAGCAAGCTACAACTTGGATTGCAGTTTTGCCCATTGTTAGTTGCACATGGGTGATCTCTGATGCATTGTGCTGCGCCACTAACCTGGACGTGTGGGTATCCTTGATGAATATGGATACACCCCCGCCTTTTGTGTTTTGGTCCTGGTTCTGTGGCTGAAAGGTATGGTATGAGTTATAGCCTAGTATTTCTGAGGAGCTCTCAGGAGCCTTAAACCAGGTTTCTGTTACTGCACAGATGTTGATGTTCTCCATACTGAGGAGTGCCTCGAGTATGTGTATTTTGAGGTTTAGACTTCTGGCATTGAGTAGCATTACCCTCAGTTTTTGGTTGCTTGTGCTATTTATAGTGGTGGGTTTGTCTTTTGAGCCTTGCTTAAAAAAGGCACTATGGGGGTTGCAAGAGCCTTGGCCAGTATTTAAAAGCCTAAGGGTGACAGGAGCAAGCCATCGCTTGCGAAGCAACGTGGCTTGTCGAGCATGTCATCCCAGGCGGACAGATACTGGATCCCCTTTGAATGACACCAGAAACTTAGCCAATTGTTGAAATTGATCATTTTTTCTTTATACTGTGGCATCATTCTTGGTGAAAGCAGGATGCTACTCAGGGTCAGGGTCATTCCGGCCTGGGCTACATGATCAGAGAGCTCTTCCATGTCTCTTTTCATGTAGTCCAGGGAGGTATGTCTCAGGTCATTCACACCAACATGGACAATGACAGAGTTGTATTTGTACTTGTTCTGGAGTGATCTGAATGCTTGTGTTATGTGGTGGATCCTGGCACCTGACAGGCAGCTAACTGTAACCTTCTCCTTGTGCAGCTTATTTAGTGGGACATCAGTGTGCCTGACTATAGAGTCACCTATTACTAGTGTGTTGGGTGTGTTATTTTGCGTTAAGGGCTGTGATTGCGTGGCACACTGATTATGAGAAGTATGTTTTTCATGGTTGTTGGTGGGGTGTGGAGGTTGCTTGGATGTCTGCTTTGGAGGTCTCTGTTGCATTTGCAGATTTTTATTTAGAGCCTCCGAGTATGTTTTCATGTACTCATGTGTGTTATTTGCCGGTGTTGGTTTATTAGGTCTATGTGAGACTGGTGGTGTGTTGCAAGTATTACCCTTCTCCTCTTGACTGTCAGTTCCAGTCTTGGGTTGAGAGAGCTTTGCCTCCAGTTTGGCTGTTTAATTGCATCTCTCACATATATTAGTGTTTGGTGGTAGGAGGAGAGGGCTGTCTGTGTACATGAGGCAGTTGCAACATTGACTCAAAATGCCCAGATTTACCAGTTGGACTGGAGAGTACACTGGAAACTGCCCTTTGGACATGCCTGAATAGATAGAATAGGTCATGACATTGAAACAACTTACCATACAGCTCTCTTGACAGACCCTCTTCAAAATCACTTCCACTGTCACCTAGCCTATCCTTAGGAGATGTGTATGACTCATTTGATCTTGAACTACTGTGAATTAACTTTTACAATTCTGTCATTTACAATTTCATCTTCATAAAGACTGTTGAATGGTTTATGTAGAAGGGGAATAACATAAAATGGGGGGGGGGGCATTTTACAATTGTATGCATTACATCCCTGTAATAACACTGCTTAGAAACTCAGGGCGCCGTGCAAAGAAACCTATATGACATAACATGACATTGCAGAAATCTATATGACATAACATGACATTGGAGGTACTAACACTAGTGGTCTATGCATTTACATTCCTGCAGTTGGCAGTTACCTACACCTGAAAAGTATTAGTGTACAACTTTTCATGGAAACACAGTAATGAGAAAATTACAGATGAAAATGAACATACTGCCATTTAAACAAACATTACTGCCACTTCACCCTCACTATAAATGATATTTTTTGTCTCTGAAGTCAGTACTTATTATTGTGTAGGACAAAAATAAACAAGCTGAAATGTAATACCTCAGCAAAGAACATACTTTGATAATAAATTTCAAAATATACAAACATTATAAAACATTTTCATTCAAATGCAATGCATGAATTCATCAAATATTGAAATAATTGCTTTTACAAATAATACCAAATGAGGGCATTCAGTATATGCATACTTACGTACACCTCTTCAACAGAATTTCTTTTGCAAAGCAGTTGAAAGAGTTGTTATTAATTATATGATATGCCTTACAACATCACTGAACAAGAGTCAGTCATCACTCAGGCATAACTTCTACAAACAATAGTATGAGTAACTGTTCCGAAATAAAATAACATATTTTAAGATGAAAGAGAATGTTAGATGAACAGTGACAGCAGACCATGTACCACACAGCATAGCCCAAAGATATCAGTTTATGCATCAAATATACTCTATGTGTTTTTACAATAAAGGAAACAGTAACCTGAATGTCATGGTGCATAGTTATGGACTTGATGTTGACACTTTACCTGTGCAAACATATGCCACACAGGATTCTTTATTACTGCTGCCAGCTGGTCATTATTCCTGGAAGTGGGGCTGGAACTGGGAGCTGCAATGACAGCATGGGTCACTTCACCAGCAGATTAGTGCATGCTATGCAGAATACAACATGCAGTAAACATCCTACATGCAGTAGCTGAGTCATCTGAAGGGGCACCCCCAGACTCATCCAGGCACCTAAAATGGCTCTTCAGGAGGCCAAAGACCCTCTCAGTGACAATACAGGTCTGAGACAGGGATGCATTATAGATCTCCTCAGCATCTTGACTTAGATTTCTTGGCTCTGGTGAATATCCAGCATCACCTGACAGCCAAGAAGAAAAAGAAGAGAGAGAGAGAATGGATGGGAAAGACAAAACAAATAAAAATGGTTCATTATTCAGTAATAGGTTTTACTATGAATAACTACTTAAATACAATATAAAAATATATATTTTATCACTTACCAACAAGATGGCAACAGGGCATCCTACCATGCAGGAAGAGGTAGTAAAGTGAGCTAGTGTGCCAGATATGAGAATCATGGATATTGCCAGCATGCTGGGTAGAGACATTGGTGATGCACCCTCAAGCATCACACAATGCCAGGCAATTGAATGAATGTTATCCCTTTCTATTGTATTACTGCTTCCTCTGTGGACCAAGAGGGGCCTTGATTGCAACATGGGTGCAATCTAAAGTACCCAGTACCTCAGGGAAATGTATGACCCCATAAAAGGCATGTGTAGTCCTGGCTTGGTTCTGAGGTGGCACCTGTAAATAGATGCACTGATCCACATGTGCCAAGATTACATCCTAGAACTGCTGCAGTATCCTTAAGGCAGAAGCCTGTGAGATCCCCCATTGTGTCCCCAGTCTGTCTCTGGAAGGTCCCTGTAACAAATATAGTGAGGGCTATGCATAACTTAGTGTCCACAGGTACAGGAAGTCCAAGCATTTCCCCAGTACCCCTACAGGGATCATAAAAACTCACTATGGCCCTTATAATGCCCCTGTCCATTCTAAACCTGTCAAGTGTCTCCTGATTATCAAAGTTATAGTGAGTTATCCACTGCCTATACCTCCACTCTCTTTGTTGGGGAGCACCACTGGGTGCAAACAGTTTTGGCTTGGCTAAGACAAGCAACTCTTACCTAGAAATAACAAGGCCAGCAGCAAATTACAACATTTTCTCAAATTGCACAGGAGATAGGATTGGTGAAAATATGCTTTATATAACCTATCTGTGGATAGCGTAGAAATGCAGGAAAGTTCCACTATGAATCACAAACAAGTGAACTAATGTTACATTAGCATATGCTGAGTTGTTTCACCTCATTTACATCTCATTATAACTTAATTTGCTTAAGCTTATTTGTTGCCATCACACATTAGTGTAAGTGGCCTCTATGAATCGCGGCCAAACTGTGCTCATTCGCGGACAGTGCAAATAGCTAAAACACATCTGCCTAATGAAGATGAATACCACCCTATGTTTTTTAAGACAAACCTGTTGCAATTTATTTTTATATTAATAATATGCAGTATATCTACATCTATAGCTATAGCTATATCTAATCTATATTAATGTGTGTGTGTGTGTGTGTGTGTGTGTGTGTGTGTGTGTGTGTGTGTGTGTGTGTGTGTGTGTGTGTGTGTGTGTGTGAGGGAGGGAGCACATGTGGGTGTATAGACATAGACAGACAAATTAAATTGCCATGTTACATATCCATTCATACTCTTTGTTTTCAAGAAAACTGTTTAAATCACCCTCCTGGTTCCTTTCACTACTATGTCAATTACCTCAAATTAAAACAATGGTCCTCACTCTTGTTCATGATATGTCTACTTAAAGCATTCTTGTTATTTTTCCTTCTTATATCTGACTTATGCTCATAAGACTATGTGCAGAGTTTGAACCTGGTCTTAACAATACTGTAAGTATTAAACCTGTTTTAGTAAGAATACAACAACAAAATATTTAATGTATTTTTAAAAAAATGTTTTTATGCAGTGTCATGTGATATGCTGGCTGTGGTCATGTGATACTTGTTTGCTCTTATTTAAATGGTGACTATTCTGTGTAATGGTATTAGCATTGAGAAAGGGTTGCTACCTGAAAGCTTTGCTTTAATAAAGTTTTTGCTTGATGTTGAAGCGGTTTATTTCTGAGTCTATCGTTAATTTTCCAGTTACCACAGTATCAATCTTACTACCAAGTCACTTTACCAGACACTGCTCCCAGGGTAAGTCTGAAAAACGTCCATGGGATCAATGCTTTAACTCAAAAAACAGATGCAAATAAAAAAGGCGTTTGTGTGTGTGTGTGTGTGTGTGTGTGTGTGCGCGTGCCAGCAAACTAACGTACCTCTGTCATGCAGTAATAAAAGCATTGGTCCTACAACCGTGTGTAAAGCATCCCTTGTGATACTGTCTGTTTAAGAAGATGTGTGACATTTCAGATTTAACTTTTTCATATGTCGAAAGAAAAGTAACCAAGAACAAATCTATCTACTTCACAGCTTACAAGGCTTTTTAACTTATCATGAATTTATCAGTATCAAGTGCTTTGGAAAGTCTAAAAAAGTGACCCAAAACCCTCTCTTATATTCATCATTCTGACAGCAGTGTAATTCCCTGAGGTAGTGAAGGACTTTTTCTACATGAAATGGATCCAGCAAGATCTGCTTTATGTCACTTAGTCTGGAGTTTGCATAAATAATAGCAGAGCCATAATGAACAAGTGGAAGCATCCTCTGGGGGAATGGCTATTCCTTTAGCAGAGGACATTAAGTATAATACATCCCATGAGGTTTAGCACAGTTTGCTGCCTACAGAGTGCTTTTTAGTAGAGTCTATCTGCTAGATATTCTAGTATAGTAACTTCTAACTCAGATTACACCATAGTGGCTCTTTTCAACATTAGGAGTCTAAATAAAATGATACGCATACTTGAGGCCTTCCTAACACGCAACAGCTCCATATTTATAGAAGCTTTGTTTCACTGTAGAGAGAAGTCACTCTCTGTCTTAGGGTTTGACAACTGTCATGGCTTCAGACTCACTGGTAACTGTTGAGGAGTATATATTTTTATTATTACTCACACTGTATCATGGCAAATCCCTCATCATCACTAATAGGAACATCTGGAGGTTCAAGTTACACTGAATTTATATCTAACTACCACATCAGTGTTAGCTACACATCACCTTCTATGTGCCCTACTCATGACAATAACTACATGGATGCTTTAGATAAAATTTCTCTCTAAAAAAAGATTTTTAGATAAAATTTCTGGTGGGTTTCTCGTGCCATCTTTATCCTCTCTTCTCCCTGGCTCAATAGTGGTCCCGTGGTGGTGTGCAAACAGCCGATTTTGGGTAGGCATTTTCCTGCTATTTGTATATGTACTTGTATTTACGACCTCAGTTTGAATATGTGCTTGTAATGTAATTTGGGTAGGCATTGCCTTTGCTGTTTGAATAAGGGCTTGTAATTAATATACTGTTTCAGTTTGTATAATTGCTTGCAGTGTAATGTTCTGCTGAAACCAACCTGTAATGATGCTGATGGCAGTCTAATTGGCCTGAACAGTGTTTCATTTCAGCTAAACCGTACACAAGATTTCTTGTCTTATGGATTGTGCTAGCAAAAAAAGTAGTGATTGCCGTGCTGGTTTCTTTTTTGTTTAACCATTACTACTCTGATTTGCATTAATTCAAGTAAACTGTTGCGGTCCTGCCCTAGTCCTCCACAAGGACTCTGTCTTGGGTTGCTTTGATATATTTTTTTCTCTAAACCTATAAGTCATCCCTGTTTTTATAACTAACTATTAAACAACTTGGTTACCTGACATTAGTGTTATGCATAGTTAGCTGTGGATTAATAAACTTACCGATTAATATCACACACAGGTTTGCAGTGACCTTCTGAGTTATAGGCATGCAGTGACACTGCTTATATGGGTTTATCATATAAAAAAGTAAAAGGAACATGGTATGTCTCTTCCCTTACTGAACAGTGTAGCTTTTTAAACTATGCATTGGAAAATGCATAGCAGAGTCACAATCTTTTTAAACAACTTAATTTTTACTGTGCATCATACACTATATCCTTCCCATAGCCATTTTTATTTCTGTTCACTGATGCATTTAAAGTGAATTCACTGTATTACCATTTACATTTATAGCTGATGATTCTATTGCTTGACTGTAATATTGCTCTTACTACATGTGTTTCTGTTTTTGGGCTGCTCCTGTTCCTGTAATTGCTGGTTTAATGCTAAATATTCAGTGACTGGTGTTGCTGGTTGAAATATCTGCTAAAACCTTCTCTCTTATTAATGCTTTACAGTTTTAATCCTCAACAACACAATTTATCACACTCTCATCACACCATTTACCCCATACATTCCCCTCTACCTTACTTGCACCCACTCACCTCCCTCTTACTCGCAGAGGCCCTCCTGTATCATCCAAATCTTGCTTTCCATTCATAGAAACCCCTTTCTTTCAAACAGATCTTTCTCTCTCTCTCTCTCTCTCTCTCTCTCTCTCACACTCACTCTCACTTACTGTCTGCCCCCCCCATATACACAAACTTATTTATCCAGCAGCACACTACTATTTACCTAATCCTCTCTCTCTCTCTCTCTCTTTCAGGTCTACAGCAAATACACACTCCAAGCCTTCAGTCCTTCCTGGCCTGGACCTGCCTGAATAAGTGCTCTCAACTGAGCCATCTAAGCTATTGCATGTGTTAGCCAAAGTCTGCAGCAAATACACCCTCTAAGTCTACAGTCCTTCCTGGCATAGACCTGTCTGAATAAGTGTTCTCAACTGAGCCATCTCAGCTATTGCATGTTTTAGCCAAAGTAGGTCCTATCTCAGTCCCTCCTAAGTATACTTCTGTAATTGTCACTGCTCACTCACAGCTGGTTCTGGTTGGCACATCACTGCTACCCCTTCTCTACTAAGTCCACCTAGCCCCCCCATCTCTTTTGCCTTCTCCAGTAGGCCTCTCTCTCTTGCTCACCCTTTACTGCTCATCCCTCACTCACCTCTGCTTTCCCTTTTCCAGTTGTACTGTTCTTTCCATTCCTCTTCTACTTGCTCCTTTCTTCTGTCTCTTTTCCCTGCAGTTGTTAGCTATACTGTTTGAGTAATACCAAGCTAACTTCCAAGCTTTTTTTATCTTACCTTTCTGTCTTTCCCTACTGATGTTCTTGCCACTTTCACTGCTTCCTTATTTGTTTTTCTTGGGAATTTCTTCAGTCTCTCCAGGTGTATCCCCACTCATTTCACCCTCACTGTGCTCCCCTACCCCCATTCCCACCCACCCCCACTTTCATTACATTTATACCTAACCAAACCACACCCCTAAACCCCCCAAGCAATCTTAACAAACCTTCCCAGAATCCCCACCTTCCCACTTGACCCCTCTCATCTCTTTCACTCAACTCAACCTACACACTCACAGACCATGCACTTCCTCTTTTCCAGTCTTTATAATACTCTGCTTCTCCTCTTTCTTTACCTCACCTACAACTCCACTTCCCTCCAATCATACCAAATCAGACATCTCCACTCACCAACACTACCACTATCCACACTCCACTCACAATCCCATGCGTATATCAACATTAACCCACAACTCTTTAATCACAACACCTCTCACCTCTCAAACACTTACACACCCAACATCCGATTTCACATGCCTACAAATACCACAAACTAACTATCAAACTTAGATTTCTCTTACTACACTCCATTACAAAAATAAAACTACTAGCTGACATCCATTCCAAACCAGGTCCTAATGATGCCAACTTTCAAGACCTACTGTCTTCCTCATGTCCCATACCTACAACCTGCATTCACTCTACCACACAAGCACATCCCTTCCCCCTTTAATAAAGCCTCTAACTCTGATCTGCTCCTTTTAAATCTCAACCTCTGTAGCATCATAAATAAAACCTTAGCCACGTTCTCACCTGATATAGCTGTTATAACTGAAACCTGGTTGAAGCCGCATATTAAAGACTGTGAAATTCTCACAACAGGCTACATTATAAGACTAGACAGAGTTAACAAATGTGGAGGCGATATTGCTGTCATTTTTAAAGACACCCTCAAAGTCATGCAGCTAACATACACCCTTCCAGATCCACTCAACTCTGAAATACTATCCATCTGCCTTGAAATCGACCATAACAAAGTTATAATTATCATAGCCGCCTGTCTTTCTCCTGGCAATACTCTTCACAACATATAAAATCTACTTTACTGGGCAGCTGCCAACTTCACCCAAGAAACTATTGTGCTTGGTGACTTCAACCTGGATTGGCACATCTGCACATCAAATAACCCATCCAACTTTTTAAATCTTTTCAACTTCACCCAAACTATAGCCTGTCCAATCCGTATAGACAAACATTCCACCAAGCAGTTAGCACTAGACTGGATTTTAGCTAATAAACTTAACCTAAGTTACCTAGCTGGTTGTCTCCCTGACTCCCTCAGAGATCACTCTATAACCTTTCTTTAGAGAAAGCTTGTGCATCCACAAGGCAACAGCATTCAGAAATGCATCATTACCAAGAAAAACTTCTGTTCCACTAATTTTAACCTCCTACTCAAACAACGCTACTGGACACCATTAAAACACCTACAGTTAGATGCTGTTGTCCAATACTTTAATGTCACCTTTCTTACAGTCCTCAACACTCTTGCCCCTACTAGAAAAGTGCGTACTAAAACTAAGCCACTCCCATGGCTAACCAAAGACACCAAACTACTAATGAAATGTAGAGATAAAACCTTGTCAGTTTACCATATTTCCAAAGACAAAACTGACCTACTAACTTATCAACAATTAAGAAACATAGCAAATAAACAGATCAAAAAAGACAAACATACTTCTTATCCTGTGAACAGCAACACTTTAACAACCCCCAAATATTCTGGCAATCCATCACCCAGCTTATTAACCCTGGTCGTACCTCTACCCCCTCTCCCAGTTACCTCTAACAACACAGACCCTATCTAAACTCAGTTCAACTTCCACTTCATTAATACCATCACCTCCCTCTTACATAATCAACCCACCCATCCACTCTCTGTCCCCACTTCTGCCCCAGATATTCACAACTCCTTCACCTTCTCACGCATATAAACTAATTATATAAAGGCTCTCTTAACTAAATAGCCCACCACACCTCCCACTAAATATATATTCCAACTCTGATAGTGCACTACAGTGAGGAAAGGGCAAATATTCTAATCCTCACTGTACTGCGATCCAAGAAATAAACATCTACTTCCTGTATTTATGCTCATTTGAGCATTCAGCATTTTGACTTGTCATCAATCTAAAGTAGACCCACATAAACCTTGCTGCACAGCTGCTGATAAACTCCCAAATGGATTCCTAAAACATGCTGGTCCTTCTATCACTTACCCCATTTGAAGCTTGATTAATCGCTCTATTAGAGAACAATATGTTCCACTCCTATGGAAAATTTCTCACATTTTACCCCTCCACAAAGGTGGTCCCTCCAAAGAACTAACTAATTATCTCCCCATAGCCATCCTCTCCCCCCTTGCAAAAATCCTAGAAAAATGTATCCACAACCAACTCATTAGCCACTTCCTAAACAATAACCTCCTTGCCAATACTCAGCATGGCTATAGACCTAAACATAGTACCAGCACCACTCTCATAACTTTCACTAGCACCATCCATCACTTCATGAATGAAGGCCAGCTGGTTTCTTCCATATTTCTCAATATGTCCAAAGCCTTTGACACCATATCCTACCAGCTACTACTTAATAAACTGTCTTCCTATGGCTTTAGTCCTCCAACACTAACTTGGTTACATAGCTATCTTTCCAATTGACAACAGGCTACAAAATGGGAACACTCTCTTGCCCCCCTACTCCCCATCACTGTGGGTGTACCACAAGGCTCTATACTTGGCCCTCTTCTTTTTATCATATTCACAAATAATCTTAGTTCAGCAACCCAACTTGCCTCCATAGTACAGTGTGCCGATGATGTTAACACTTATCTGCTCTGCCTCCTCACCACAAGAACTACAACAAAAAGTCCAGTCATCTCTTTAGGACATAGAAACATACCTTTCTCACTACCAACTCATTTTAAATCCCAACAAAACCATTATCTAGCTTTCAGTAACAAAAAAAAAATATTCCATGCCCCCTTTCTCTATTACCTGTACAAATGGTACCAAGATAGACCCCACTAACCACACTAAACTTTTACGTGTTACCATAGATAATAACCTCAAATTTGATATACATATTGCACAAACTATCACAAAAGTCCACATAAAACTTGGCACCCTATACAGGGCTAAAACATACTTAACTTCCAATGCCAGATTTGCCACTGATCGCACACACCTACTATCCTTCCTCCTGTATGGTTCATTCATATTCACAAACCTTAGAAAATCAGACCTCAGCAACCCTGAAGCATGCTACAACATGATTGCTAAATATGCCACTAATCATCCATACAGATCTCACCACTGTGCAGCTCTCTCACAGTTAGACTGGCTAGAGCTCTCCAACCTTTTATTATTTAATCAGCTAACCTTAACCTACAAAATTATCTATCACCCCAGCAACTGCCCTGTGATCTCCTACTTAATCCAACCTAGTAACAATCTTAGAACTCTTAGATCTTATCTTCTAACAAATTGTTACTCAAGGTTGCCAACTCCCACAACAGTCATGGTGACTCCCTCTATTCTCAAAAGATAGCTAAACTCTGGAACAGTCTTCCAGAGACAATAACAAAAAACCCTAACCACAATCAATTCAAATCACTCCTAAAGGAACACCTCACTAATCATTGGCTATGCTCCTGCTACTCCCCAGGATATTTATTAACCTTCTTCTACTACTGTTCTCAGTATTTCTCCTATCATCTGTTTATTAATTGTGCTTATATAGAAATTATTCCACTACTTGTATTGTGCAATTGCTGTTTTTTGTACTATTGCTTGCATTGTTCTATTGACTGTATTGTACTATTGCATGCATTGTATTCTGTTGCAAAAATATATTTTCTGTAATACTGTAGAGCTTTTCTCCCCTAGTCTCCGCTGAAAATGGGCCCTGAGTCCAGTCGGACACTACCCAGTAAACGAATGTAATACATATAAATACATTTGTATTAATTCCAACACTTTTCTCCCAGATAATTTTAATTACCCAGCCATCAGCTAGCAAACCTATACTACCAGCAGCAAGTAAGCTGAATGCTTTCTCAACATTGTTAACACCATATCTCTGGAACAGATTGCTTATCTTCTCACTAGTGGCCCCACTATCATCAATATTGTTTCACAAACAGGGTTCATTCTTATACACCACCCTCTGTCTCCCTGCCTAGTTAAATCTGACCACAAATCTGTTATCTTTTTTAAACTGGTGGTAATCTCATCATAACTACTATTGTATTTAAGGATTTCTCAAAAGCAAGCCTATTGTAACTCAAAGATGATGTAAATAATTTCAAACTTCATCCAACACTTACTCCCCCCATTGTTAAAGAGGCTGCTTACACCTTTAATTTTGGCTTGCACCTAAATAATTTCATTGACAAGTCTATCCCTATCTGTTCCAAATATAGCGGGAATGTAAGAACAAACCATATGGTAGAATGCCCATTTGAATAAAGCATTTAACAAATGAAATAAAGTAATCCAATCATAAAATAAATCTCCATTTCCTCTCATAAAAATAGCATTCCCAGAGGGTAGCAAATCTCTTAAATGTGCAATTAGAAAATAAAGCTGATCATGAGCTCAGGGTAGGCATTTCCACCAAAGGTATCTATAAATTCTTTATCAACTATGTCAGAAAGCTATAATGTAAGACCCAAATATGTCTTGAGTTTGTCTGTAACTATTCTACCCAGTCTAATTCCAAGAAAGCAACAAACTTTAGTGTACCCACCCACTCACTCAATTATTTCCCCTGTCCCTCAAATTTCCAACACTAAAATTACCATAGAACAAGTTCTATCAACCCTATCAAAAGCTAAAAACATCACTTCCATGGACCCTGATAATGTACCTCATTGACTATTTATTGGTGCTAAATATAGTCTGGCAGAGGTTCTCCTTAACCGTTTTAATCTCAGCCTCACCAAGGGTTGTATACCTGATATTTAGAGACCTGACATATTGATGCCACTACACAAGGGTGCCTACCCCTGATCCATGGATTTATAGACTCATTAGTCTCATCAGTTGTATTTGTAAGGCCACGTCCATAGCTAGGTGTCAGTTGGAGCCCTGGAGAGTCTAGAGACTGATGCATCCCTGCATCCCTCATACTGAAATCAGGGGCTAAAAAAAGTTTTCCATAGTTTAGGATCAAAATAAAAGTACTCTGAACTCCTACAGTTACTTTCATACAACTTTAATAAACACATTCATTTAAGCAACCATGATGCCTAAATGAATACTGTTACTCCACTCACACCCAGAGGGCATTCCGCTGGCATTGCATATCGCACTGCCTATCTGCTTACATCTGGAGCAGCCACCCCATTTGATCTGCCCTAGTTGTGGTTCTATGCATGTCAAAGACATGTATAATATCCAAGCTTATTCATATTGATATAGGAAACCTAGCCTTTGACTCAGACCATATTGTCTTTGTCAAGAACATATCTTGCCTCCTTAACCATACAAACATCTTTGGAAAGATCACTAAAGCCACGGATAATGATAACTCTCTTCACACTTCCTATCTTGACCTTGCCTTCTGTACAATCTCTCATGCAAGTATTATTGATAAACCTAGTAAACTTACTGTAAAATGTTAAGTTATTTGTCAGATAGCTACTTGTTTGACTAATTTTGCAGATGCAGGAACTTTCTCTGAATGTAAAAATGTTACCAACAGTGTCCCAAAGTACTAAGTGTTGGGCCCTTCCTTTGGGCATCTGTTTCCCTGATAGACAAACTAATGTTCGAGATTTGAGGTTATCTAAATTTGCTGATGACTGCAAACTGAGTGAAATTGTCAGTTTTTTTTCTGATACACAGTTACTTCATCATGGGTTTGAGCCTGGCAACTCTTTATATACTTACTATTATATTAAGCTACATGTCAGGAAATGTATTGGGATTCTGTTCTGTAAACAAAATTGTTATGCTTCCTATCATATAATTGACACTACCTCCAAACTGATACTCTTATCAGGGACTTGGGCAGCTATGTTGATATCTTATTATTATTGGACCATCATGCCTCCACATTCATTAGGAAGTCCTTCTATATTGCCCTATTAATTTCCAGAGTTATCTCCTCCATTGTTAAACAAGTATTTTTTCCGGTATTTTTCCCTCATCAGGCTCGTTAGTGAGAATAATGTTCCTTTTGGCACATACCTTTATAAACATAGGTTCATAGGTTCATAGGTTCATACTAGGCTATCTGCCCTAGGGCATTTATAAGCCTAGCCAGAGTGTGTTTGGCTTTCGCCACCAATTTTAAATTAATTGTGCTATGCCCTTTTTCGAGGTTAGTATACTGTGCCACTGTCTAACAGTGACACAGAAGTGATACCCGGGGTAAACCTACGATCTCCCATCCACTCATCAAGATTCCTCTTGAAGAGAGTCAATGAGAGACTCTGCCTAACCTGGACTGGGATTTTATTCCAGAGTGAATGGAGCCTCTGGGTTATGAATCTGTCCCTCCAGCATGTCCTATTTATTTCAGTGCTGAGGTTCAAGTCTCTCGAGCACGTAGCTCGATGGGATTTGGATTTTCTGAGGTGCAGCATGTCCATTAATTCCGGGTTGGACATGACTTTATACGTCAGGCACAGATTGCCTCTGAGCAGGCGGTATGCCACTGAGTAGAGCTGGAGTTTCTTTAACCGGGCAGCATATGGCATCTGTTTGAGCCCTTTGATCCTCTTGGTGAGATACTTTTGGGGTCTTTCCAGTTGCTGCAGGTGTCTGGTAAGGTACATCCCAAAAGGGGCATTGTACTCAATTATGGGCCTGATGAGGGATGAGTAAAGAGGCATGATGACCTCCCCTGATCTAGATGTGAATCCCTTCATGATTAGGTGGGCTATATAAAATGTTTTTCTAACCACTTTGGCCACGTGGTTGTCAAATGAAAGATTGCTATCAACTTGGGTCGCCAGGTCCCTAATTACTTCTTCTGTACTTAATGGATTACCACCTATGTGGTAATTTGTGGGCACTTTGTTTTTGCCAGTGAGGATGACTATACACTTTTTGGCATTTAGCTTGAGGCCATGGCTCTGGCACCAGTTGTCTGTTTCTATGAGGCCCTTTTGGAGGATGCTAGTGTCAGCTGGAGAGTCGATTATGGCACCCAGTTTGCAGTCATCTGCGAACTTGGTCAGCCACAGTCCTTCCGTGTTGGCCTGTACCTCCGAGAAATATATACCGAACAAGAGAGGTCCCAGGACTGAGCCTTGTGGGACGCCACTTGTAACTGGTTTGGAGTCTGACGTGGCTTCAGCAATTCTAACCATGTGGGTTCTGTCCTTGAGCCAGTTTGCAACCCATCTAGTGACATAGGGGTTTATATTTAAGCTGGTGAGCTTATCTATAATGCCCGAGTGGGGTATTGTATTGAAGGCTTTTGCGAGGTCCAGGTAGGCTGTGTGGACCACCTTCCCCTCGTCAATGGCCTTGGTGACTGTTTCAAAGAAATCGGCCAGGTTTAAGAGGCAGGATCTGCCCTTAACAAAGCCGAACTGGGTAGGATCCAGTGTCTGTAGGTCCCCAATATCTTTATTTATGAGGTCCATGATGATCCTTTCCATAGCTTTGCAGACCAAGCTAGTCAGGCTTATGAGGCGATAGTTTCCAGGATCCGTTGAGGCACCACCTTTGTGAAGAGGGACCACTGTTGCTGTACACCACTCTTTGGGTACATATCCTGTAGTAAGGCTGAGATTGAACAGTAGTTTTATGTTTGGGTTTAGCTCTTCTTGGAGTTCATGTAGGACGCAGCCTGCGACACCGTCTGGTCCCATTGATGCTGTGTTTTTTGCTTTGGAGAGGGCAGCTCTTACCTGAGCATCTGAGATGTCAGGGAGGCAGCACTCTGCTGGGATAGATATTTGCCCTTTTGGTGGGGAGGGGGGGAGAAGTTTGTGCTGAACCTGTCAGCTAGGATGTTGGCAATGTCTGTGGGTTCGGTGTATTTTTTGTCATTTTGGACTAATTCTGAGCATATCTGGGAATTCCCACCCAGGTTCCTAACATAACTAAAGAAAGCCTTGTGATTATCTTTAGTGTCCTGTGCAATTTATCTCTCGAAGCTGGCCTTAGATGATTTTATGAGTGCCCGTAGTTTTCTGCTAATACTGATCAGAGATGCCTTCCCTTTTTGGGATTTTGCTCTATCATGTAGTAGCTTCCTCCTTCTATTGTATAGTTTGTTTATGGCTGGGGTCCACCAGACAAGACGTCTGCCTTTGGAGGATTGGGTCTTGGTTTTATTTGGGATTGCATGATCCATGCATTCCTGAAGGTGTTCATAGAATGTGTTTATAAAGGATTCTGCGGTCTGGGCCATATTTTCCACTGGCCCGGGGGCTTTGAAGGATTCCACCTCGGTTTTGAGGAGTGTGAAATTTGCTTTAGAGAAGTTTTTCACTGTGGTTTTCTGGGAAGGGGGTGGGGTCGGGATGTGAATATCCAGTGAGATTAGTTTATGGTCTGATCTTACCAGTGAGGGATACACTTCTGGTCTGAAGCATAGAGTCCCCATGTTGGTGATGATCAGGTCCAGTATGTTTTCCCCTCTTGTGGGAGTAGTAACAAGTTGTTCCATAGCATTTGAGTTTATAAATTCTAGGAATCTTTGGGCTAGGGTGTTGGAGCTAGAGTAATGCTCCCAGTCTATGTTTGGGTAGTTGAAGTCACCCAATGTAATGGTGTTTGGAGAGACCTTCATATTTTCCAGTGTTCTCAGGAAGGCCGAGTGAGGCTCCTGGGTTTGGGAGGGTGGTCTGTAGCAGGCTATAAACTGGAAGGCAGTTTTACCCACTGTTAGTTGCACATAGATAGTCTCTGATGTTTCTTGCTGTGCCACCAACCTGGAGGTGTGGGTATCTTTGACAAATATTGATACTCCCCCTCCTTTTGTGGTTCGGTCCAAGTTTTGGGGCCGAAAAGCATGGTATGAGGTATAACCTGGTAGTGCTGGGGTGCTCTCGGGAGCCTTGAACCAGGTTTCAGTTTCTGCACAGATATCGATGTTCTCCATGCTAAGGAGAGTTTCGAATGCGTGCATCTTGAGGTTTAGACATCTGGCGTTGAGTAGCATTACTCTTAGTTTCTTATCGCTTGTGATACTTATGGAGGTGGGTTTGTCTTTTGAGCCTTGCTTAAAAAAGGCACTATGGGGGTAGCAAGAGCCTTTGCCAAAATCCGAAAGCCCAGGGGTGACAGGTGCAAGCCGTCCCTAGCAAAACATCGTGGCTTGTCGAGCATGTCATCCCAGGCTGACAGGCATTGGATCCCCTTTGAATGACACCAATACTTAAGCCAATTGTTGAAATTTATAATCTTGTCTTCATATTGTGGCATCATTCTTGGTGAGGGTAAGATGCTACTCAAGGTCAGGGTCATACCGACCTGGGCTACATGCTCAGAGAGCTCCTCTATGTCTCTTTTCATGTAGTCCAGGGAGGTACGTCTCAGGTCATTCACACCAGTATGGACAATGACTGAGTCATATTTGTGCTTGCCTTGGAGTGACCTGAGTACTTGTGTTATGTGTTGGATCCTAGTGCCCGACAGGCAGCTCACCATGACCTTCTCCTTGTTCAGCCTGGTTAGCGGGACGTCAGTGTGCCTGATGATAGAGTCACCTATTACAAGTGTATCAGGTGTGTTGTTTAGCCTTAAGGGCTGTGACTGTTCAGCACACTGGCTTTGTGAGCTATGTGTTGCACGTGTTTTGTTTTGGGGTAGCAGTTGCTTGGGTGTCTGCTTTGGAGGTCTCTGCTGCTTAGGCAGATTTTTATTTAGAGCCTCAGAGTATGTTTTTGTGTGTTTATGTGTTTGGTTTGCTGTCGTGGTAGGTCTATGTGAGACTGGAATTGTAGTGAGTGTGGTTTCCTTCTCCTCCTGACTGGTTACACCAGTACTGAGTTGAGAGAGCTTAGCCTTCAGTTTGGCTATATGGTTGCATCTCTCACATGTGTTGGAATTTGTTGGGAGGAGGAGAGGGTTGTCTATGTACATGAGGCAGTTGTAACATTGCCTCAAGATTCCCAGATTCACCAGCTGGACCGGAGAGGAGATTGACAACTGACCTTTGGACATGCTAGAATAGTATTGGGAATTCCTTTATAATTGAAATAAAGGGCCAATGGAGAACACGGTACTCAAGGGGAGTTTGTGAGGGTGTAGTGCTTTTAATTTTTTAGTGCTGACTTATATAATTGCTTAAGTGAGCAAGTGCCAGGTAACTTAAATGCAATGTGTTACAGGTAACTTAAATGCAAAAACGACAAACAGTAACTTTCTTTCAAGTGAAACAAGGAAATAAGCACAGTAAGGAATGCAGATATCACAAGGGATCCACAGAAGTGCTGAAAAGCCGTGTTTTAGGTGGAATTAGCGTTTCAGCGAAATAACAAGCAAACAAACAACAAACATACAAACAAAGCTAGATTCAGCAGGCCTGGATCTAGTCTATGCTACAGCAAACAAGGTGTACCAATTTCAGTAAGAAACAGTTCAAATATGCAGGCACTATAAGTCTTTAATCAGAAATTCCCAGCTCAGAAGGGCAGAGTCCAGCTTCTCCTCCCACAAGAGTGCAGACCACGAACCTTCTTAATGTAAAATAACTGGCCTGAAGCCCAAGTGCTTAAACCAGAACTAATACACTTTTAGAATAACAGACACTGAGCCCTCAATCAGCAGTTCCCAACTTAGAAGGATGTAAGCTACCTGTCCTGCCAGTACAGTGCAGACCACAAACACTCTCAATGTAAAACAACTGGTCTGAAGCCCAAGTGCTTAATCCAAAAGACTTAGAATGATAGCTACACTTTAATCAAGTTACTACCAAGCAGTAATAAATACAATTGAATACTTTAAAGAATGCCTGGGTTAGTGCTCAAGTTATTGCTCAACATATTGCTCAGGCTCATGGCCTTAGAGATTATTAACTGAAAAGATCAGTAATCTCAATGTTTTTAGTTACCTACATTGAATTGTAGCCCTGCCCTTGCTTTCAGTCTCCTTCTAAGTCCTTTGAAGTGGCCTTTGCCCAACTTTTTCAGCCAGGAAAGACCCTTCTACCAGCCCTTCCACAATGCCAGTAGCTCTGCAAATACCTATTTCAATCTTCTCATTTGAAAGTGTCTAATACAAGTGCTTACTTGTTACTAGCTCATGACATACCTGTTCGCTGTCACTTGCTCTAAATACAAGTACCCTAACTCCCACATATCCAATTCTACCAAATTATCTAACCTTGCTAATGTGCATTTGAACTGAAAATATCCAACCAAACCATAGTTCTAACACTAAAAACTCCTACCTGTTCCCTAAGCTGAGTCCTCATTATCTAACCCTAGCCCTAACCCCAACACTTCATACTGGTCTGTAACCCTAGAGTCCCAGATTGCTCCCTAAACCTAAAACTCCACCCCTCTTCCTAAACCAAAAGTCTCTAATTGCTCCTCAGACCTAACTCTATTAAATTTAAATCCCCAGTCACTCTCTAAATCTAAATGTTCACTCTCCCAATCCTTAAATCTCCAATTGTAACAGGTATGTGTACTGATTCATATGTTCATAGGAGGTTACTAATGGGTATACATAACGGGTATGTGTACTGATTCATATGTTCATAGGAGGTTACTAATGGGTATACATAACGGGTATGTGTACTGATTTATATGTTCATAGGAGGTTACTAAGCTAATGGCCCTAGAGCCCTTACAAGCCTAGCCATATTTATCCCGAGTTGCCCCAGTTCCTGGTGGTTAGGTGATTGAAGTTCTCTGAGGTAAGGGTCTATGGTAGTTAGTACTATGTTTCCTTGTCCAGAATGGACATGGGCACCACCCCAGGAGTGCATTTGCCGTCATCCATGTATTGATATAGCTTGGAAAATGATAGACAAGTCTGCTTCCATGTAAACCTAGAGGGTCAGGGTATGACATGGTTTTGCTCATGTTTGATATAAGATTCCTGGTGAATTAATTTCAATAGAAATGTCTTGGTTCATCTTCTGTAAAAGAACTATGAGTAGTTCATTGTCCCACAATGTGATTTTTCTCAGCTATAGTTTATGTTCACAAATTGCTTTTCAGTGAAACTCAGACACTCAAACATATTTGGTCAAGAAGGCAACTAACAATTTATTTGTTTGATTAGGAAATATCTCAAAGAAGTGCAGAATCACCGAATTAGCTTTCTTTGCAGGTTTGGGTATGGTATCAGTAATTGGCAGTCCCAAGCTACTGCTACATAGTGGTAGTTTTGAATTACGTTTGTACTCCACTGTATACTAATTTTCAATATACTGCTCATAACATCATAACAAAGATTTGAAGTACAATACAGTCTTAAAATAAAATCCTTACATTGATTATACAAAAATTTGGACCGTTACTAAAACTAAGTGGGGGTTTTAAGGGGGTAGGCACCCCCACTTACAGGCACTCTACTTGTACTACGGTAAAATTCAGTACATTAGTGCTTTTGAATAATTTCTATACTGCAGATGTACTATGTTTAAAAACAAAAAAGTACTAGTAAGATTACCATGTGACTATTTGGTTGTGTAAGTAGTCAAATAAGGGGTATGTGATAAATGCATTCGCTAGTGACTGTAGAAGGTGAAATATCATAGAATCATAGAATCACAGTATCATAGTAGAATATTAGGCTATTGACCGAAGTACTGTCTCCCAAGGGTTTTGAGGGGATATATATATATACTTGGGCATGAGTGGACGAGCATTTACGAGCTTCCTGTCACTAATATAGATGCAGGTGCTAGGCCAAGAGTTTATTTTCCCATCCACTGACCAAAGTTTTGCTTGAATAAGCACAGGGATGGACTCTGCTTCACATGGATGAGAAGCCTGTTCCGGAGAAGGGGGAGCGTCTGACATGGCTCCCTATTAAAATGACGACACTTGAAATGTCTTGTGCCAACAAACTGAAAAAAAAGACTGAAAACACAGGAGAGTGAATTTCGAAAGTCACTCTTCTCCTTTAAACTTCTTTTGGCAGTGGGAGGGAGGAGCCCCCTGAACGTATACATGACAACTCTGAAAGTGCCATATCTCAGGAAAAAGGGAATATTCTGAGAAATGGCATCTCAAACTTACTATATGCAAGTCCATTCTTTCGAACATTCAGTTTCTGTATTTTGTGACTCTCTGTAGTGGGTCCCAACATTTCAAACAGTTACCCATTTGAGACACACACATGTCCCTTCAGCATGTTCTGTTTATACTGCAGGCAAGGTTTAGGTCCCTGGATTGGATGTTTTTGATGCTGTTTGTTTTACAGATATGCACATGTCCATCAGGGTTAAGTCAAAGAATACTTTGTAGGCCATGCATAGGGTGCCACTCAGCAGTCTGTAGAAGATCAAATGTAAGGACAAGGCTTTGAAGAATTATGCATGGGACTTGATTTCCACATCATGTTTTCTTTTTGTGGGGAATCTCTGGGGGATGCTCCACTTGTTGCATATGCTAGTGACTGTAGAAGGTGAAATATCATAGAATCATAGAATCACAGTATCATAGTAGAATATTAGGCTATTGACCAGAGGGCAAAATGAGCAAGCCAGTAATGGTATTAGTGCTCAGCATGATTCAGTAACACACTTCTCCACATACAGTGATAAACCAAAAGCATAAAATAGAATAAGGTTTGAAGAGCCACACTTCTTGTAATGGCATTTTGTTTTACAAACATCAATATATTTCAGCTATGCTGACCTAAATGGGTTTTAAATTCTTGAAAGTGATTACAACTAACATGCATGTCACAATATTATTCACATGTGTTTACTAGGCTAACAACCACAAGGGCCTTTTTAAGCATAGCCATGCATCCCAAATCTCTGACAAGTTCTGATAAGTGTAAGCAGGGGCTAGGGAGATAAAACATTAAGAAGCTAGAGCCTGGGAGAGGAACCATTTACAGGTTGCCTTTGTCCATTAGAGATATAGGCACCAGACCAGGGATGAATTTCCTGTTCCCCATCCCAAATGTCCAAGTTGCACTAGAAGTGGATTAGGGAGGAACTCTGCTTCACATGGATGGGGAGCCTGTTCCACAGATGGGGTAATCTCTGGTACATACCTGTATTTCCAGCAGGTCCTATTTATATTGCAGGCAAGGTTTAAGTCTTTAGAACAGGTAATTCTGGTGGTGTTTGTTTTGCGAATATGCAGGGAGTCCATCAAGGTGGGGTCTGACAATGCCCTTTATGTCAAGCATAGATCTCCCCTCAAAAGCTTGTAGGAGACAGAATACAGGGATAGAGCCTGGAGATGGTCTGCATAGGACATTTTACTTAAGCCCTGTATTTTTTAAGTAAGAAACCTCTGTGAACATTTCAATTGTTGGATATGCCTGGTTAGGTACATACTAAAGGGGGTGTTGTACTCAATGACAAGTCTGATGAATGCCGAATACAGGGGAACAATGCCTTCCTTGGACTTAGATGCCATACCTTTGTTTATAAGCTGCACAACATAGAATTATTTCCTCACTACTGTAGGCACTTGATGGACAAAGGTGTTAGAAAAATATGTACTTAAACATATATGTAGTGCTAGTTTAGAAACAGTATAATATGTAATGCATTTGATTCTATTTAACAATATGGCAGTAGAAATGATCTTGCATGTAATTGCTTGAAGCTTAGCTGCAGTGTGGTTAACCTCTGACCCTGGCAGTAGCCAGCTCAGCAGGCTTATGTCTTTCAGCAATTATTATCTGCTGGGTTAGAGAGAAATAAATATGTATGCATGTATATCTTTCTTCCTTCCACCGAGAAGGATGGCCTTGTGAGCTCTATCGAAGATAGAGTACAGCTGCTTACCAGAGAGACAAAGGAACGTATTAAGAAATGAACTGACTATTGTATTCGAACAGACCTGAAACCTTGGAGAGAGCAACATTTATAGAAAGACATTGTAATTGACCAGGTGCCTTGCAAGGCTGTATTATTCTCATGGGAAAGTTTTTAAAAAGTATAACCTCAGCACTTTCTTATGAATAGAATATTGTAGACTGTAATGATGTAAGTGCCCTGTGACTGACCAAGTCAGTAAGGTGGGCGCAGCTTGAATGTATAGTGTATTTAAAGAAGTTTATTTCCTGAATGTAATTAGTCAAAACTCTATACTTGTTTTGTATAGTTTTTTGCCTCCTAATGTACATTAGTAAAGAAACGTTATTTGAACTTGAGCTTCCTGTGTTATTGACTGTCATTTTGAAAAGCCTAATGATTTTTACAGTCTGATTTTAACAATTTATTTGACATTTTGGTCCTTCTTAGCCGGAATTCCCTTGGTAAGCTACAGGTCAGAGTGCATGGGTGGTAATAAATCTGCGCAGGAGAAGCTGCCAAAATGGTTCTTCTTAAAGTGAAAAGACCTCCGACTGAATTGTTGTGTGTAAAGAGGCTGTCCACTTTCTGATCTGTGGCTGAAGAGCGGAAAACTGGACCCCAAGAAGAAAAATATGCAGTCATAAACGGGAGGCTCAGGTAAAAAGAATTTCCCTCTTTGTCTTTGTTTTAGATCAGGGACCAGGTTACAGTGTACTGTTGTGATAGCAGGTCGAGAATGTATTGAAGTACTGTATATTTGGTCATAGATCAGGGGAAAAACAGAGCAAAGTAAACAGTCATTCTAGACACTACTGTGGATACAGGGAAGAAGATACCACGTGGTACAAGAGAAGGGTTACGTAACAGTCTTTTTTAAGACATGGGAAATCAGTGCACTGAGAGATCACGAGATCCGCCCCTAACGGATAATGTGAAGTATATGCAATTGCATCAAGCAGATAATGTGAGATATTTTGCAAAATGTGTTAACAAATATGAATTTGATAGTAAACTAGATAAACTTTCACTAGTTAAACTCCTTAAACAGCTTAAATCTGATGCAGGAAGTCAGGCAAAAAAGCAGCACCAACTAGGCATACCTCAAGCACACAGGGGGATTGAGGAAGCAAATTGTAGCTTAGAAATTCAAAAACATTTTTTTAGACAACATAGTGAAAGGTCTGACAGACAGAATCTCTGAGAAATGAAAACTTAGAGCAGACTGGACTTGCATTAATTAATGCATACAACAGGAAAATGAGACAATAGATGGATATTATGCTAGATTATTAGAATGCTTTAAACAACAATTAAAAAAATACATTTTTAAAAGGTTGCATTGCCTCTATCAGTAGCTTTATTACAAAGCATATGATAGATCACCAAACAAGCAGGCTGCAAGCCTTACTTGAGTATGCTAGCCATGCTGAAAGACACTTTAATAGTGAAAAGGGAAAAAAAGGCACAAGTCTTCACTGCTGAAGACGGAGCTAAGTATTTGTATTACAGTCAGGTAAAAAGGGCATCTAGCTAGGGACTGTAAACAAAATAAGAAAGCAATGACAGAAGATAAAGGAGATGAGGACTGACTATATGATAGTGATAACAATCAAAAATCATCAGGAAAGATTAATAAACAAAAAGAAAATGTAAATGTAGTAGAGGGAATAAAGGAAGTACAAACAGATGTAGAGGATAAAAATGGAAATGAAATTTTAGATTTAGCATTGTTGAGCCTGGAGCTCTACCTAGCAGATACAAAACCAGAAGTGACACTTCTGGTGGAGGGAAGGGAAGTCAAATTCCTGTGTGACTCAGGAGCGTCACGGACTTTGATACACCCTCCAAGTTACCAGAACATTCTGAATCACCTGATTATATATTAGTAAAAGCAGCAAATGGACAACTATACAGGGAACCACTCTCCCATAATATAGCAATAACTGACCCTGTTTCAGGTATGACTCAGAAAAATAAAACTGTAGTTTCTGCAAAATGTCCAGTAAACTTACTGGGAAGAGACCTTGTGCAGATATTTGGCATAGCAGTAGTTCCCACCATGAAGGGTATGGAGGCACAAAGACAAATGGATGCTTTTGTGGTGTGATCAGAGGGTGAAGCCTATTATTGGTACAGCCAGGACCTAGTTACTGGTCCAGGGGCAGTAACCAAAGAACTGATGAACGTAGCCATCAGTAAGATACCCTCCCTTGACACTGATCAGCAGCATTTGTTACATTGTACTCTATACTACTGTAGCACACCAGGACCTGATAAGGAATATGAGCAAGAATTGTTAAAACATCCTGCTGACAGATTAATATTACGAACTTTATATTGGGATACTGAGGGAAACAGTGTGGTAAGCTGTTCATTACCTCAGGAATTCGTGAAATTGTATAAGTCCAATAGACTGCCACATGTCAGCTTGACAAAAAACAAAAGTGTTAAATGGGCAGAGTTAGAAAAAAAGGTAACAAAATGGGAAAACAGACTGATTTAGAACTGTCAGGACAAGGGATACAAAAACAAAAACTGAATTGGTTGACACAGACACATACAGCTGTACACTTGCAATCTAGTGAGGACAGCTGATTAGCATTTTTATTAAAAGAAAAAGAAGAGGCCTTGTGTAAAATTCCAACAACTCTGTGGTCAACAGGCAAGTTAGATGTAGGGCTTATTCAAACAGCAGGACCAGTTACAATTACCCCAAAGTCAGCTTTTAGACCACAGAAAAGACAATACCTTTTGAGAAAGGATGCAGAAGTAGGAATTAATTTTATTTATTTATTTATTTATTTTTATTTTTATTTTACATTTGTTAACTGGGCTAGTCTGGCTGGATTTCATGTCCATTTTCAGCAGAGGCCCGAGGAGAAAAGCTCCACTATCAGACTATAACACTACAGTTTAAAAAGTCACTAATAAACTAACAATAAAAATAATGTTATAAGGCAAAATACAAACGCATATACAGTTTTCCTGGACTAGTCTGACTAGATGACATGTCAAATTTCAGCCAAGGGCTGAGGAGAAAAGCTCCAGTATCATAAAATAAAATTTACAGTTAAAAAAATATTACTAGTCACTAGTCAAGACAACAAATCAGGCATTGGCAAAAAGCAGGAGACAGTTAATGTACAGTGTTAAGTATGCAGGCTGGTAGTGTAACAGGTATTATGTAGTTAGAGATAAGGAAAAAGCAGAAATGAAGTAAACAGAATGTGGAAAAAGTACAGTTTCTGTTTGGTACAAGTATTATGGGCATAGTAAAGCTGAGGAGTAGCCAGTAGGAAAAAAGAGAGGGGGAAACAAAGGTAGTGATGAATGCAAAAAGTAGAAGGAATATAGGAAGTCAACTAAAAGAAGCAAGAGAAAGAAAAACAGATGGTCTGAGGGGAAGTCAAACAGAATTTTGAACTAAAGAGTGATGGTACAAAAGAGGGGACTATAGAAGTCAGTCAGAATTTTGAACAGAAGAGTGAAGGTACACAGGAGGGGACTAGAGAGGGTAATAAATTTGCTGAGCTCAGTCAGGATTGGAGCATGGGCATAGCCACTGAATTAGTAAGTGATTTCTCATCTGTTTTTTGAAAAGGTGACATGAGCCTAGGGAGGTCAGTTCTGTGGGAAGTTTATTCCAATATGAACCGATAGTGTTTGCAAATAAGGAATCACCTGATTTATTATGAGATTTCAGAGTAGTAACTAGAAGCTTGTTGGCTGATCTAAGTGTAGTGAGATTTTTATAAGGTGTGATGAGGTTATTCAGTATGGGTGTGTTGGAGGGGTAATGTAGAATTTTAAAAGTGATGATTAGTTGTTGTAGGAGTATTAGGTTTGGAAGTTCAAGCCAGTTAAGTTTCTTTAAGTTAAGACAGTGATGAGTATGGAATGGAGAGCCAGTGGCAAATCTGGCAATACTGTGGTAGGCTATATTCAGTTTCTGAAGATTAGCTTTAGATATGTTGATAAAAGAAGGAGAGGCATACATTAATGTAGAAATGAGGTGAGTTTGGGCGAGACACTCGGGATGTGGCAGTAAGAAAGGGCTTAAGTCTGTAAAGGGCACCAATCTTTTATTGACTGTCTTGATAGTTAAATCAATGTGATAGTCAAAATTTAGCTGATTGTCTATGGTGACCTAGCAGTTTTGTGGAATAGTCAGGTTTGATGACAGTGCCATTACAGGACACAATGGAAAAAGTGATTGGGGTGGATTTAAGGGTTGGGGTGAAAAGTAGTAGTTTGGTTTTTTTGGGATTTAGGAGGAGACAGATATGTTGAAACCATTTTTCTGCTGCAGTGAAGACCAATTGGGTAGCGGAGTGGAGTTCTACTGGGGATGAAGCAGAGCAGATGAGAGTGGAATCATCTGCATACTGTATACAAGTGGATGTGGGGAGGGAAGTGGGCAGGTTATTTATGAAAATAGAGAAAAGTAGGGGACCTAAGATGGATCCTTGTGGGACGCCAATAGTAACTGGGAGTTGAGAGGATAGATGGCTGTCCCAGAGGACTGCTTGTTTTCTATTAGTCAAGTATGAGTCAAACCACTGTAATGCTTGTGAATCAAGTGAGAGGGATTTTAAGGTATCGAGGAGAAGTTGATGGTTGACCATATCGAATGCTTTTGAGAGGTCCAAGAATAGCGCAGAGGAGAACAGGTTGTTATTGCGATTTTTATTGATAGTGTCAGTGAAGGAGAGAAGGGCAGTTGAAGTACTGTGGTAGGGCCTAAAACCATGTTGTGAGTCTACAAGCAAGTTGTTATTCAAGAGATAATGTAGGAGTTGATGGTGTATGCAGCGTTCCATTATTTTGGATAGAGGAGATAGAAGGGCAATAGGCCGAAAATTGGAGAGTTCGTTAGAGTTACCTCCTTTATGGAGGGGAATAATATGGGAGATTTTCCAACAGGATGGGATTTTGGATTCAGTTATAGTTCTGTTTATTAAGATGGAGACTGGGTAGGCTATTTCGGTTGCAGCTAGTTGCAGATATTCAGCTGGAAGCTTGTCGGCAGAAGGGGTGCACGGTTTGAGTTTAGATAGTAGTTTACGTATATAGGTTGTGGAGACGGTATTAAACTTTAGCATGTGGGTGCTGTTTTGAGTGGGGGTAATTTGGAGTGATGGGGGGGGGGTCATGGTGCTTGCCAGTGAGGTGACTGTTTGAGAGAAGAAGTTGTTGAAAGTGTTGGCTATTATGTTAGGTTGGGTCTGTGCTAGGCTAGTTGGGGTAGGTGTTTTGGTGTTGCCTGGATGGAGTAGTTTGTTTATTCCTGACCAAAATTGTTTTGGGTTTTGGTTTTGGTTTTGTTGATATTGAAAGTGGTAGTTTTTCTTATCCAGATAGGTAAGTTTCTTTGTTTTGTTTCTTAGATGTTTGAAGTTTTGATGGTCAGTAGGGTTTTTTGTGGACCTCCATTTAGTCCATAATTTATTTCTAGCTCGCATAGTTTGTTTAGTTGTTTTCGAGAGCCATGGGGCTGCTTTGGAACTGACTCTAATTAAGCGGGATGGGGCATGCTGGTTTAGAATTTGTAGGAAGGTATTGTTGAAATGGGTTACTGCTTCATCTATTGGGAGGTATTTTAGAGTTGACCAGTTATATTCCTTGAGTTCATTTTGAAAGGATGCTAGGTTGAAATCTGTTTTGTTGTATTTGGTACGATAAGTAGTTAGCTTGGGATTGTTGAATTTTTGTTTAGTGATAAAGGTAAGGAGGTGGTCGCTGATATTGTCAGGGAGTATTCCTGTTTTATAGGAGAGGGGATTGTTGTTGGTCAGTATCCAGTCTAGAATGGTTTGTTTGTGGGTGGATTTATGTATTCTAGTAGGGGATTTAATGGTTTGATGAAAGTTAAAGAGATTAAGGTGAATGGTGGGTTTGGGAGATATGCAGGAGTTCCAGTCAATATTGAAGTCGCCTAAGATTATGGTTTCCTGGGGAAAGCTACAGGAGACCCAGCTTAGGATATTTTCTAGAGTGTTGATGTTCTTGCCTGGAGGGATGTAGGAACATATTATATTTATAGCTTTGGATTTATTAACTTGGAGTTTGGAACAAAGTATTTCAGCATTTGCTGGGGAGGGGGGCAAGGAGTCAATTAAGGCTACCTGAAGTTGGGATTTGTATAGGAGGGCCACTCCCCCACCCTTTTTATTAAGACGATCTTGCCTTAAGGTGCTATAGCCTGGGGGAGTGAATTCGTTGTCTTTGGTACTGGGTTTAAGCCAGGTTTCAGTGAGACAGAGAATATCAAAGGCGTAGAAATCAATTAAGGCATGGAGTTGTGTGACTTTGTTGTTGATGCTACGAATATTTAGGTGAGCAATAGAGAGGGAGTCAGTGGAGAAGGGTGAGCCAGAACAGTTAGCAGTTTGGTTTGAAGGGGTGTGGTTGAGGAGGGTATTGGGACCGGGGTTGGGGTGGATGTCCCCATGTATCAGTAACAGTGTTTGTGGGACTTGAAAGACTTTTATGTATTTGATGGGTATTAGATAGAACCGTTTGGAGGTTGTGAAACTGTAATGGTGTACTTTATGGTAGAGAGGGGGAAGGTAGGGACAGGTTGATAGTATATTAATATGTGTTTGGTCAGGTAGAGGAAGTGTAGTTGTAGTGTGTTTGGCTAACACAGGAGGTTGGCTAAGCCTAAGATATTCGTAGGAGGTAAGAGTGTAGTAGTAAAGCAGGATGTTAAGGAGAAGAAGTGGAAAGATTTAGTTAAGGGTTAAAGGCATGTTTTTATTGAGTATGAGGCTAGTAAGTATAGGACTGCACGGTATGTAATAATAGGGGGAGGTGAGGTAGTTATATAAGATTGTGGAGAGAGGGTGTGGTTGTAAGACTAGGAGTAAGGTGTTGATAGGTTAGATGTACAGGAAATTGTGATAGGTAGTTAGCTAATTTGGGGTGTGTCTAAGTAAGTATAAAGGTAGGGCCCCTGGGGGTGGGTGGGAATTGGGGGTAGGGTGGGGAGTGGAGTGAGCGTAGCGAACGGAGCGGGGAAGAACAAGACGACCAGTTGCAGAAAACAATCAGGCAAGAAGAGAGAAACAGGTGTAAAGGTAAGGGTGAGCTCAACAGTAGAGAGTTAGAGGAGAGTGTATGGTAAGTGGGGGGTATGTGAAATAGTACTGGGTAAGGTAGAGGAGTTAGTCGTGAGAGAAATAGCAAGTGGCAGTGGTAAGCTATGGAACTGGAAAGGACAATATGAATTTCAGTGGAATACTCCGAAAAAATGATAGTAGGATTTGTGGAATGAAGGGCGCCACCTAGTGGCCAGGTTAGGAAAGGATATCAGACAGAGCAAGCAGGGGGTTTACCAAGAATAAAGAACAAGAGACGGGGTAGAGAGAGAGGTTCTTAAGGACAAAGGCAAGTAGAGGAGGGAAGGAGAAGGGATCAAAAGGCCAAACTAGAGGGGGGGGCTGCTGGTTAACCTGGCAGGGGAGCAAAAAATATGTCCTGGTGAGTAAAGCTAAGCAGTACAATGATAGGACATACTTTCCAAAAAATTCTGGGAGGACAGTCTTTGTTAAGAGGACGTCTAATCCTATTCAGGATACTGGTGCTTAAAAGATGTCCACAGGGCCTCTTAGGTTAGGGAAGGACAGGAACCCGGGTGTACAATCTGATAATTGTTAAAGGTAGAGAGAGAAAAAAGAAAAAACAAACAAAGGAAAATAAGTTGTTAATCAATCATGTGTGTACAACATAACTAGCACATATGCTTTAAATCCAAGAAACAAGGACAGTACAGAGATTTACCCTAGGGCACACTGTATAAAGCAGAGTAGCTAGACTGCTAAAGACACACAGTAGGGCTCCCAAGGAACAAACCTTACAACAGTTACTAGCTAGAAAAACATTTAGGCAAACAGCATCAATCCTAATGTTTGGATACGTTCAAATTCTCAACATGAGCATCAAGCAGTCATCAGTTTCTACAAAAAATATGGCTAAACATAACATTAAAAAAGCCAAGGATCTAAGGTCAAATGTTACAGGATCCCAAGGGGGATATGACTTATATATAATGTTGCTTCAAAGTGAGTAGGTCAAATATATGTAACAGAAGTGCAGCACAGTTACCAGGCATTTTGTCGAGAGCAATTAAATTATCAGCAGTGTGCGATACATTTCCGTAGTTTAAACACTTAAGCAATTAGAAATTCTTAATACGCTACAACTCTCCATGAACGCCAGTAGTATGTTGTGGGAGACCACGTGGAGGCTTGCCTAGGTAAGGGACGCTGCCAAAAAGTCACAGCAAGGGGAAAATACTAGATATAGTGAAGGTTATAAGGGGTATATGATGGTATATACAGTTGCAAGCAGTGTAACAAATGAAGACTACCGCTGTGGTAGGCACAGTTTAGGAACATATGATAGTCCGTTAATCTATCACAAATACTACTAAAACCCCTTAGCGTCAGGACGCTTAGGATTACAGAAGTAGGTCTAGGTCGCTAGGCAGAAAACTAAGAAAAAGGAAAAAAAAAAGCCTGCCGAGCGAAACCGCTGCTAGGTAAGCTTTGTAAAAAGGCGCTGAAGGCACTTTACGATCCAACAAAAACAGGCTTACAGTGAGCGGTAAGAAGAACGCTACCACTGGGCTGTCTGACTAAATGTATTGTTGTGACCCAAATACAAGTATCAATCAGTAGTACGAAAGTCACAAAAATAACAGATTAGCTCCTCTAAGGACATAATCCATATGCAATTGTAGTCTATAGTCCGGTTCCAAATAAGCGCCTATTGAGCGTCTTTAAAAAAAACACAACAGTAGTCAAAGGTTACAGCAAGCGGTAAAATAAAGCTACCGCTGTGGCTGTTTGACTACTGTAAAGATAGGGGACAGGCACAGGCACCGCTGGTATTAGAAGAAACTTAAGAAGCAGATCTTCAGTTTAAACGACCATGCGGGATGGTTGGTGCAGGGCCAAGAGGAGTGGAGAAGGGGTATTAAACCGCCTTCAAGAGTTCCTACTGAAAAGTGGCGTTCCACGTGGTTCACATCGGCTTAATACAAGTATCGTTAAACCTTTGCAGGTATACACAGCTAGTCAGACAATTCAGGCTATTAGTGATTGTTACAAAAGAATAATCTAAACTGGACAATACACAATGCATTCAAACCAAGTACTCACATGAGGAATATCCACCCCCAAGTCCAAGGAGACACAGCAGCCCACCGAGGGATAGTCTATAGGGAGGAAACGGCTGGAGGACGGGTGTATTTGTAGGATAGAAACGGAAATGGAGCTGGAGGGGGAGGGGACAGGTAGAGAAAAGAAGGAATAGGAAATACAGCACAGTAAAACAATAGTAAGTGCGTGGATCAGGAAGCTAAATGGTGAGGATGGAAGAGAGGAGGGAAAAAAGTGGTAGAGTAAGAGCTAAAGGCAGATATAAGATCGAGAGAATAGTACTGAGAGGGAGATGATAGTTGGAAGGAGGGGGGCGTAGAGTAAGAGCTAAAGGCAGATATAAGATCGAGAGAATAGTACTGAGAGGGAGATGATAGTTGGAAGGAGGGGGGCGCAGTAGATGAAAGGTAGGGAAGGCAAGTAAAAGAGTAAGCACAATAGATGAAAGGTAAGGAATAGGCAAATAGAAAAGTAAGCACAGTAGATGATAGGGAAGGAACAGGCAAGTAGAAGAAAAGTCACAAAGAAATCAGGTAAAAGAGGGAGCGGGGGACCAAGAGCGTGAGAAAGTACAAAAGGAAAAATCCAGGTGTCAAAAGAAGACGACCAGTTGCAGAAAACAATCAGGCAAGAAGAGAGAAACAGGTGTAAAGGTAAGGGTGAGCTCAACAGTAGAGAGTTAGAGGAGAGTGTATGGTAAGTGGGGGGTATGTGAAATAGTACTGGGTAAGGAATTAAGCCTATAATAGCAGCATTACTCAAAAAAAGGAGTACTGGTAGAATCTCCTGATTCACCATGTGATACACCCCTATTTCCTGTTAAAAAAAAGCAAACGGGGAATGGTGGATGGTACAAGATTTACAAGCTGTAAATAATGCAGTAATACCTAGAGCACCTACGGTGCCAGACCCACATACCTTGTTGAATGATTTGAGATCGCAACAGAAGTATTTCTCTGTGGTAAATATTAGCAATGCTTTCTTTTCAATACCTATACATCCTGATAGTCAATATCGGTTTGCATTTACATTTCAGGGTAAAAGGTATACATATACTCGACTACCACAGGGATATTGTGAGAGCCCAATAATATTTGCACAAAAAATGGCTAGCAACCTGGCAGGGTTTACCCCACCGGGAGGTAGTCAAATTCTACTTTATGTAGATGACATCTTGCTAGCAGCACCTAGCAGCAGTGCAGGGTGGATACAGTAGCATTATTAAAATTTTTAGCAATACAAGGACACAAAGTAAACAAAAGTAAGTTACAACTTTGGAAAAAACAGGTTAGATACCTGGGATATGTGATATCCAATAGAGGTAGAATACTAGATAAAGGAAAAAAGAGAAGAGGAAAAAAAACAGCAATTTTGCAAGCACCCAAACCAACAACTAAGAAAGAAATAATGTCTTTCTTAGGTACAACTAATTTTTGTTGGAGCTGGGTACCAAATTATTTTACAATGGACAACAAAAGCAGAAATGGCTTTCTGTAGGTTGAAGCAGTTAATAGCTTCTTCATTAGTTTTAGGACTTCCAAATTATCACAAACGGTTCTTTCAGACCGTCGATTGTAAGCAAGGGTACATGACATCAGTACTAAAGCAACAACATGAGGATAAGCAATGCCCCATAGCTTACTATTCATCACAGTTAGACCCAGTGGTGCAATCTTTGCCTCACTGTGTACAAGCAGTAGTTGCAGCAGCAATGGCAGTGCAGGCTTCAGCCTCAGTGGTGTTATTCCATCCTCTCACATTGAGAATGCCTCATGCAGTTGCAATAATTCTGCTACAAGAAAAAGTTGCATACCTTTCTCCTGCTAGACATCTTTCATGTATGACCATACTGCTGAGTCAACCTCATATGAACAGTTAGCTTTACCTAGACAAGATCTTACAGATATGCCCTTGGATGATGCTGAGGTGACATATTACATGAATGGCTCATGCAGAAGGGGTCCTACAGGGAAGAATCTGGTGAGGTATGCAGTAGTTACAGACACTGAAATTTTAGAAGCACAAACTTTGCCACACAACTTGTATGCTCAAGCAGCAGAACTGGTAGCTTTGACAGGAGCATGTACTTTAGCAGAAGGCAAGAAAGTGAACATATATACTGATAGTCAGTATGCTTTTTCTACAGTACATGTGTTTGCACAACAATGAAAAAAATAGAGGAATGATTACATTCAGTGAAAAACCTATTAATCATGCGCAATTTATTTTGGAGCTATTAGAATCTATTCAGTTACCTACCAAAGTAGCTATTTGTAAATGTGTAGCTCATACAAAACAACAGGATAAGATTTCAAAAGGTAATGCACGAGCTGATGCAGCTGCAAAGCAAGCAGCCTCAGACTCAGAAACTTTATTTTTGAATGAGGAATTACAACCCTCTGAGATTTTAGATTTAGACATGTTAAAAACAATGCAAATGCTTACTACAAAAGCAGAAAAACAAAAATGGGTAAAACGAGGTGCAGTTTTTGAGAATGGACTGTACATTTCCAAAGGAAAAAAAACAATATTGCCGTCTAATTTATTTAGATATGCAGCTTTGTTGAACCATGGGCAGAGCCATGTCTCAACAGGGGGGATGGTACAGTTAGTAAATAGAATATTCCAAACATATGGATACATAAATTATACAACGAAATTTTGTGCAGCTTGTCATACTTGTAACAAGCACCATGCACAAGGAGCATTTAAAAACAAGCAAGGAAGTTTTCCTATACCACCATACCCATTCCACACTATTTGTATGGATTTCTTAGAATTAAATAAATGTAAAGGGTTTGACTCCCTCTAAAATGTTTTTTGGGAGAGCATATTATGTGCCTCAGTGGAAAGCTCTCATGCCTGCAGAGCAGGAGGCTGACAGTTCATTAGCTAATTATATAAAGAAACTGTTAATGAATAAATCTGTTTTGCAGTTTAACTCTTTTTCAGATGAAAGACAGAACAAACCGGTAAAGAACTTTCAATTTGATACACAAGGGCAAAATGGCCAAGAGTAAAGCAAATAGAAAAGCAGAGCAACCCCAGAACTATTGCATAATTATTTTGTTGGCTGTGCATTTGTTGACTATAAGTGTGACAATTTTTCTCTTATTGTGGTTTTTTCCTGCACTCAACCACACGAGTGAAAGTGAGAAGACATGATGAACTGTTTATAGACTGGCATCCAAACTTTAACACATACCTGGCCATGAAACGTGTGTATGCAGAGACTATGAACATTTCAAATTGCTGGGTTTGTACAGCTACACCAACAGCATATAAAAGACTGTTAATGTCTGCTGTCCCTCTGGGGATAAATGAGACTTGGGAAAATTTGTTTTTGATACAGGAACTGTGAGATCACAGGACAAAATAGCTTTATTTTTACCTGTCACACAAAAAGGAGTTGTATGTTTCTACAAAAGTGATACCCTCCAGGTGGGATGGAGTAATTGTAATATAACAATGTCTTATAAATGTTACATTAAAGTCAGAAGTGGGGGTACTGTTTGTAATACTAACTATGATTCATATCTGAGTTCAATGAAAACTACATTAAATGCAGTACGTGACAATCCAGTCTTAACTAAAGATAGGAAAATGTTTCATGCAGGGATAACACGTATTAGTACCAAAGTAATGATTTTATTTGTGGGGAAAAAGGCATATGAATGGTTACCTGAGAATTGGTCCGGCAGTTGTTTTTTGGGTTATCTGGTTCCAGCAAGTAAGACATACTGCAGAATTACCTTTGGGTAAGATACGAAATATAAGGGAAACAGCTGAAAAAATCTGAAGGTCCAGTTAAGAAACCTGTGAATCCAGTTGGGAAGAATCGAAGCTGGTTGGAAAGACCATAATTCAGTAAAAGACAAAAATAAATTGACTCATATGGACTTGGGCAACAGTGTTATATCCTGGGCAGGAATACTACCAGCCTATGGAGCAGTCAAATCGATCTGGGAGCTGAGGAAGCTGTCAAGACTTCTCGAAGTAATGAGTAATGCAACTTTTTCCGCCCTAGAATTGGTGACTGATGAACTGAATGCAATGAGAACTGTTGTGCTACAAAATCGAATGGCTCTTTACTTCACCCTAGCGGCAAGAGGTGGTACACGAAGAAGAATGCTGTGCATTTATCCCTGAGAATCGTCACGAGACAAATAATCACCTAGAGGTAATTCAGCAAGTATCAGCAATGACTAAACCAGGCCCAAACCCACTGACGGACTTTTTCCAGAATCTGTTTGGGGGGTGGGGTTCCATCCTATTGAACATTTTAATTGTTATTTGTGTGGGTATACTCCTAATAGGAGCATGTGTTTACTGTAGAATTCCCTGCATGAAAAGATTAATCAAAGATTTTGTTGATATATTTGTTATTGAAACTTTTACCAAGATTTTGAAATTGAAAGATTGATTTCAGATGATGCTTTTTCTGAAGTATAGATTAAATGACTTGTCTAGTTAAAAGTTCCAGAGAGGAAGAGGCTAGGGAATGAAACAATATTGTTTATGTTTCTGAATAGAATAAAAAGCATTAAAAGGAGGGAGAATGTTAGAAAAATATGTACTTAAACATATATGTAGTGCTAGTTTAGAAACAGTATAATATGTAATGCATTTGATTCTATTTAACAATATGGCAGTAGAAATTATCTTGCATGTAATTGCTTGAAACTTAGCTGCAGTGTGGTTAACCTCTGACCCTGGCAGTAACCAGCTCAGCAGGCTTATGTCTTTCAGCAATTATTATCTGCTGGGTTAGAGAGAAATAAATATGTATGCATGTATATCTTTCTTCCTTCCACCGAGAAGGATGGCCTTGTGAGCTCTATCGAAGATAGAGTACAGCTGCTTACCAGAGAGACAAAGGAACGTATTAAGAAATGAACTGACTATTGTATTCGAACAGACCTGAAACCTTGGAGAGAGCAACATTTATAGAAAGACATTGTAATTGACCAGGTGCCTTGCAAGGCTGTATTATTCTCATGGGAAAGTTTTTAAAAAGTATAACCTCAGCACTTTCTTATGAATAGAATATTGTAGACTGTAATGATGTAAGTGCCCTGTGACTGACCACGTCAGTAAGGTGGGCGCAGCTTGAATGTATAGTGTATTTAAAGAAGTTTATTTCCTGAATGTAATTAGTCAAAACTCTATACTTGTTTTGTATAGTTTTTTGCCTCCTAATGTACATTAGTAAAGAAACGTTATTTGAACTTGAGCTTCCTGTGTTATTGACTGTCATTTTGAAAAGCCTAATGATTTTTACAGTCTGATTTTAACAATTTATTTGACAAAAGGTTAGACTACTCTATGTGTGTTTCCCAAAGTCCATGACTACTGAGTTACTCTAAGGGGTTTGTTGTCATTATGATAGTTACCAGGGGTGGATGACTTCCCGGGCAGCAAGATGGCAGGGAATCTTTTTTGGGCTAGACTTACATAGGCTCCAGGGCCGATAGCGTAGTACACACCTATGAACCTATTAACCTTAAACTCCACTTCCCTTCCTAAACTTAAAGTCTGTAATTACACCTTAGACTAAACTCCATTAAACTTAAGTCCCCAATCACTCCCTAAATCTAAACATTCACTCTCCCAGTCCTTAAGTCTCCAATTGTTCCCTAATCTTGATTTCACAATTGCTCCCTTAACCTAAAACTCTGTTCTCCCTCTATAACCATAAAGTCCCTAATCACTCCTTAATTCTAAAACTTACACTCCACAACCCTAAAGCCCCCAAGCTCTCTGTAACCATAAACTCCTGTCCTACTCCCTAGCCCTGAAACTCATTTCTGCTCCCTAAACCAAAATGCCTTGTCTGATGGCTGCTGGAAACCTTAGGTTACACTCCCATCAGTGTGAGACAGTGCTCCTTGAGCAACTGGCACTTGCGCATTTGTAATAGATAACAGCCTATATCGGTAAATACATTTTGCTAAGATAAGATACTTAGCCCAACACATTCCATGCATAAGAAACAAGGTTTGCATAGATATCAAACTAAACAATACTGTGTCAACTTTCAATGTTAAGCTTGATAGTTTACTTTATTTATTTTATTTTATTTTATTGTATTTATTTAACATTTGTTAACTGGGAAAGTCTGAGTAGGGCAGAGCCTATTTTCAATGGAGGCCTAGGGAGAAACACTACAGATGCATGTCTTTGGAATGTGGGTAGAAACAGGAGTACCTGTTGGAAACCCACACGAATGTATGGAGGACATAGTTAAATAGGGAATCATAAATTTTCCTCTGAGTTATCCCACTTAGCTAGACTCTTAATGGCCTTTTGACTGCTTGCCTAGTGTCAAACTTTGAACTCATGAACATATAAACATATGAATGCCAGAACCATTAGTGGATATTGTCTCTGCATAACATTCCACTAATGAGATCCTTCATAAGAAAACAGTTTAAAGTTTCATCAGTATTGCAACCACTGTAAACACCTTGTTTATGCATAAAGAGTTGTCATATTTATACTTGCTCCAAATGCACCCCTTCCTTGCAATTGTCGTTAGCTGTTTTTAAATCTCAACAATATCATGTTTATCGTCCCACAAAGAACTCAGTGGCTTGAGCTAATACATGCCGAGCAAATAAGCACTTATTAGCAGCTTTTGTTCCTCAGAGCAATAAATCACTTTCCCATAATCTTAACCAGTGGACAACGTAGAGGTTAACCTATAGCTATTCCTGTCCTCCATAGTATCTTCTTAATAGTCACTGACTAGCAATACATCTTTCTGTATGTATCACTTTCCCTTAAAATTTCATTTTTCTAATAAATTATTCTGATAGCTAAGTAATGACATAAGCAGTCA
>NC_056732.1:623880794-624070794 GCF_019279795.1 Protopterus annectens | reverse complement strand
ACAGATCCAACTTCTGGACCCAACATTCAGTGTGTTGATAGCAGGTTGCAATCTGACACATAGCTCTCACCCCTGGCACTGGAATTTCCACCCATTCATCGTCGGGGTGTAAATCTCCCTGAGGTCTTCTGGACAGACCATCAGCATCTCCTTTTGTATCCTGAGTGGTATTTCAAACTGAAGTTATAGTTGCATAGAGCTGCCATCCATATGTGGCCAGTAGCATCTAGCTTTTCAGTGGTCTGGATGTATGTCAGAGGATTGTTGTCAGTCTGCACTTCAAATTCAGCCCCATAGAAATAGTCATGCAACTTGTCCACTACCGCCCACTTTAAGGCAAGGAATTCCAACTTGTGTACAGGGTAGTTTATTTCTGTGGGGGATAAACTCTGACTGATAAAAGCCACAGGTCTCAGCTTCTTGTCATACTCCTGGTAAAGGACTCCTCCTAAACCATCCCTGCTAGCATCCACATGTAAATTGTATGGCTTTGTTGAGTCAGCATATGCCAGCACAGGGGCATGTGTGAGGCAATACTTAATCTGTTCAAATGACTCTTCGTACTCAGGAGCCCAACAACTCTCGATGAGTTCTTTAGAATCTCATGGTCCTTTAGGCTTTTTCACAAGGATATCTTCATCTGTTTCATCTGCTTTTTCATCATTTCAGAGCAAATGGTTGAGGGGTCTTGCTATCTTTGAAAATCCTTCCACAAACCTTCTATAGTAACTGCAGAACCCCAGGAAAGATCACAGTTCTGTGATAGTTTTGGGTCTGGGCCAAGATGTCACCACTTCAACTTTGCTGGGATCTGTGGATATTCCATTTGCAGACAATACATGTCCCACATAGGTCACTGAAGGTTGGAAGAACTTGCATTTGTCCAATGACAACATCAGGCCTTCCTTCTCAATCCTGTCCGATACCTTCATCAGTCTTTCTTTGTGCTTCTCTAGGGTCCTCCCAAAAACAATGATGTCATCCAGGTAGACTAAGACTTCCAGGAAATGCATGTCTCCAATTGTTCTTTCCATGATTCTCTGGAAAGTTACCAGTGCATTCGATAAACCTTGAGGTAAGCGATCAAAGCAAAAAAAATCCCAAAGGGGTGATGAAAGCAGTCTTCTCTTTATCTTCTGGGTGCATAGGGATTTGATAGTATCCACTCCTTAAGTCTAGCACACTGAACCACTTACTGCCCACCAGGCAATTTAGAGCATCTTCAATCTGGGGAGTTGTGTACTGGTCTGGAATAATTGGCTGATTCAGAGTATGATAGTCAACACACATACAAATTGACCCATTCTTTTTCCTGACAACGACAATGGGAAAGGCATATGGACTTCATGACTCTCGAATTATCCCTGCAGCTTTTAGTTCTTGCAAATGTTTTCTTAAATCTTCCAGGTCTCCTGGGGTTCCTCTTCTGTAATGTTTCCTGAAAGGCCAGTCCTCTTTTACTCTTATTCAGTGTTCTGCACTTTTTGCACAGCCCACATCTAGTTCACTAGTAGAAAAACAATTTTTTTCTTCATTAGTAGCTCTTTAACTCTGGTTAGCCACTCAGGGGGCAAGAAACCACCTCCTATATCGATATCTTCCAGCTTCAGCTCATTGGCTCTGCTCTCATTCCTTGTCAACACAGAAGGAAGTAAGGGGGTGGCAACATAAACATTTCCCAAATGCACTTGTGACCGCAGGACAATGGGAGTACTTCCTTTATTTTTCAACCCCACATGCAAAGTGTCATAAGGATGCTTTAACTTGTCTGCAGGCCAAACTTCTGGGACAATTTCCAGCCCTGGTGGCAAGTCACTTTCTGGATCTGTTTCCATCATGGGATGAGAGGGAACTGTTTGTCCACACATCCTTACTTTGGCTCTCAAGCAGGTGACCTGACCAGGATGAATGTTATGCTCTTTCCCAGACAGGGCCCACACATGACCAATTTCATCTTTCTTACTATTCTTCTCCCTTTGAAGGACGCAGAAAACTGGTCTCAGGAGAGGATGTAGTGTTGGGTGTTCCTGGATCAACTATGGCATTAGCATTCTTCTGATGAGGTCAGTATTTGTCCCCACCAAAATAGATGCTGAATCCTTTCCTTTTGGCCTGGGGCAGACAACAGTGAGTGTGTCAAAAACTTTTGCTGACCCAACAACTGAAGTGGAAAATTCTAACTTGAGTGAGACATAACCATCATAAGGGAACTTCATGTTACTTAGCCCCCAGATCTCCAAATTGTCTTAACTTTTCAAGTGGCAAATGCTTTAAGTATTTTTGGTAGAAGTCTCTGTACATAATGGTGATTTGCGCATCAGTATCCAACAGTGCTTTACTATACACTCCTTCTACATTTACTGACATGATAGGTAACGGTCCCAGTAGGCCATCAGGTAATTTCTGTTTCCAGTGTTGTTCAGCTGTATGGCAGTCAGCATGTGGTTGAGGTACCACTGGTTGACCTCACCATTTTAATGGATAAGACTCTTGCTTAGTAATGCTTTGCAGTCTCTGATGCTGAGATTTTGGCTGAGATGGCCTTCAAATTCGGTTGTTCACCTCAGATGAGCTAGAAGTATGCATAGTAGGTAGTTTCTCTCCCCTATCACAAGGGTTAGTGTGGAAAGGAGATACAGGATGCTGCCTCTTGATGTTAGCTTTTATGGAGCTCTTTGTAATTGGGCACTCAGATGACTCCCTCACTGATACCTGTTGAAGTTTCCCTGCATTGCACTAACCAATAATAGTTTGTTCACTCTTTTCAAGTTCTCTGCATTAGGACACTGTTGCTTTATATGCCCTGCATCCCCACAGTGAAAACAAAATCCAGTAGGAATTCTGAGCATTGGCTGATTTGGTTCTTCCCTGAGTCTTTTCGTGGAGATTCTAGCTGATGTATTCCTCCCTTCAGCTAAAGTTACCATGGCTTTCTGCAATTCTGCAACTGTCATGGTGACTTGAACTATAGCGCCGGTCAGGGAAGACACCTGCATCTGCAACTGTGACACCCCTACATTCTGGGCCATGACTCCTGTTTAAGTATTGAGCACAGCTTTAGGCTCCTGCTGGTGCTCACTCACTGTTTCAGTTGCTGTTGAACACTGAGATTTGGCTTCTAACAGGGCTTCCTCTTCCCTCACCTCTTTAACCAACTGAGAATAAGTTAGAGTCTCTTCCCTATTTCTCATCCTCATTTTCCACACAATGGGGTCCATAGCTTGAGCTCCCTTTAAAATTTGTCCAATCCGTACTAAGTCAGCTACTTTTGGATCCACCTTCTTCTTTAGGATGATCTGGTGGAGCATTTTATCTAATTGCTTAATGTAATCAGATAGTTTCTCACCAACGTCTTGATATGTATGTTCAAACTGATACAGTAGGTCAGCAGCCCTCAAAGTCTTTCCAAACACATCCTGCAGTACTCCTGAATAGTCCTTGGCCATGCAATCCTGCTTACCCATCCTTAGGTTGCGTATGGTATCCGCAGCTAATCCCTTTAGACTTTTAGCTATCTGCTGCTTCTTCTGAGATTCTGGGATATCCCACTCCTCTAGGGCTTGTGAAGTCTGATCCATCCAGGATTCAAAATTTTCCCCTTCCTGAGGTGTGGGTTGTTTGCCAGAAAAGAAATGAAATTTGCGGTAGCCAAACCCAGTAAATGGCTGTGTAGGATTTAAGCATTTTTCTACAATACTTCCCAAAGCATTCAAAACTTCAGGCCTTATAGTATTTATGGGCAGTGAAGCTGCAGCTTCTGGTGTAAGGTTCTGACCTACTTGGATAGCTTCCACAGGTATTTTCTCTGTTGCTGAGGTAGTGCACTTCTCAGGGATTACTACATGGACTGCACTCTCACCTGAAATTTGTACACTTGAAGGTATGTGCTCATACACTGAAGGACTTCTCCATTCTAATAAGGCCAATGTGCTCTGCTCGATAGGGTCCATAGTGCTGTCTAATAAAAATTCATGCCCTACAACTGGTAAGGATCCTGTGACTTGATGTATTTGCATATCAGTCCATGTGACCCCTAGCAAACCCAGAACTAAGCAATGCTCTGACTGAGCATTGTGCTGTTTGCACCACTTAGCGGCTACTTCTGGGTTCATGTTTCTGCTGGATTTTCTTTCCACATGTGCAGGGGAATAGGGTGGAGTCCAAGGCAGTACTGGCAATCCTGGATGAGCCCCCAAATGTAGTGCACCTGCAGGTGTAGCTGAAGAGATATGGGTTCCTTCCTACCTGACTCTGGTGACACCCCTATTAGGCCCAACACACCAAGGTGGCAAGAGGGGCAGATTTTATTCTAGGTGACACATCTAGTTTAAAAAGGCAATAGCACAACCATAAACAAACTATTTCAACAATGCACCAGTTTGCAATAAGGCAAGGTGAGATACGTATGCAATGAAAACATACATTCACCCTCTTCCCCAGAACTCAACAGAAAAAAGTCTTGACATTTAAACATGCACAAAGAAGGCAATATCAGTGAGCAGTAAAGCTTTATAATGCAGCAATACAAGCACGGGAAAAAATGCAATGTCATTAAGCAATAAAAGAGTCATAATACAACAATACAAATATGAGAAAATGCAATGTCACTGAGCCGCAAAATTCTTGAAGGCAGCAGTACTAACATGAGCAAAATGCAATGTCATTGAATGATGAAGATTTATAATGCAACAATACAAATATGAGAAAATGCAATGTCATTGAACAGTACTAACACCCTCTACCCCCTTGATCATTTCTAAACAGACCAACTATGAAACACTCTATTATATTCTGTTCACTGGCCAGTGACTATTTACAGTCTTGCTGCCGGCATGATGGGGTCCAATTTGGAGCTCATATGGATCCCAGTTATTTGTAATCTACAAAGCATTTGGGGTGGACTGCAATCTTATAAAAATATAAAATGATGGCCAGAGCCTCTCACCACTCCGTCAAGAATATCCTAGTGACCAAGCTCCGTGATTCCTCTGATGAGAAAGTAGAAAATCACCTACCAGAACTCTGGTAATCATCTATGGAATCTCTGTACTAGGCCCAAGGGAACTCCTTTTCTTGCTGAAACATAGCAGGCATGGAACTACTGGTTTCAGACTTCTCTCCTGATGCCACAAAATACCATCATCCAGGATTTCAGCAAGAGACAGACACAATCTGCTACTTCACTTCCCTGTTTCAAAGCACTAGAAAAGAAAATCCGGTCATGCTACAAGGCCCTTTTCCCCTTCAGCTCCATGTTTCAGTCTTCCCTCATTCAGCTAGAGTTCCAGTCCTCCCTTTCACTTTCGAAATTGTCTTTTATATTCCTGAAAAGGAGCTCCACCTTGTGGTGTAATGGAAAATTACAGTTTATTACTTCTGCACTGAAATTCAGTGGGAGCTACAGTTGTTAATGGATGGGCACAGCAAACTTATATTAGGGGTAGCCACATCCTTAGCTAATGTGTATTTGCAACAGGTGATTACTGACACTAGTAGTCACTGTGATACAAATCATCACCCTCTGTGGTTTTGTGACATTTAACATTTCACAGCCTTCACTACACCAACATTATAGACTAGTTACATGTGGAGAGAGACACATACTAGGACTGGCAGACATACGTCAGTCTCATCTGCAGGTTTATGGGAGTTGTGTATTACTCATTCCAGTGGTGTGGCTTTATGAATACTAGGGGTAAGATGTTTCATGCCCTGCGCCTTTTACACAGAAGGCAGGAGCATTAACCTACTACACTAACTAACCATTAGATAGCTGCTTTTTTGTAACATAATAACCATAATTTCTGACATAATCCAGTGCTTGCAACAGTCCATAAGTCATTAGGGGCAGTGGGGAGAGGCTTCAATACAAAGTTGAGAGGAACACTAGACCACATTAGGGAGATTATTTCAACCAGAAGAACTCACGTGAAGGGTTAATAGATCAGCAGCTTTAGCACCACTATGCAGTCAATAGACACTAACAAGACAGGAAATCTAATCTGACATTGTTGTCTGATTATAAGGATCTGTGATTTACAAGGGTAGGGACAAAAAAATAAGAAGGGACATTTGGGTCATTCCAGCAACTCAGGGACAAGTAAGAGGTAAGTGATTGTGTGTGTGTGTGTGTGTGTGTGTGTGTGTGTGTGTGTGTGTGTGTGTGTGTGTGTGTGTGTGCATGTGTGTTTGACTGTAGATGTGTGTGGGGGAGAGTGAAGATGATGGGGTACCTGTGCCAATGCAATATATGGGCTCAACTGCCAGTGTCATTTACCCCAGAAAAGTGCTGAATAGCACTAGTGGCAGTTATCGGTGATTCAGAGACATACAAAGTAGCCATTAATAAGGTTGTTACTCATTGTGGCTAACATGACTCTGAATTCAAAAGCTTTGCTCTAATCACTAGCACTGGTGCTCTTTTTGAATCCTCTAATGAATATTGCTCTAGGTGATTATATTAGATAGAACTGTGAAGTAACCCCACTAAACAAACTAATTAAAATAATATAAATTTGAAAAAATAAATTCATGAGCACATTTATGATGGATCTGGTTGAACTGTTGACGAGACCTCAGCCAGAATTGAGTATGGTAGGAATAACAGTAATACGATTTGTCATGCTGTATTTGTCTGAGATTGTGCAAGAGATGAACTGTAGACCATTTAATATTTGTGCAAAATACTTAATGTAATAGGAACACAGAAGTCATATGATGCCTTTATTGGAGCAATATAGTATTTAGACTGCAACTACTCAAGTTTTGAACTAAGATGAGCCCGGTATTAAGTGAATTACTGGTTCTAGATACAGTGCTTTAATATCAACTTGTACTTAGCAAGAAGTTAGTACAACATTTCATTACTACTATCCAAAATGGATACTAAACACTAGTGAGAGAAAAATAATAGCAGTGTGCTGACAACAAATAACAAAGAGAAAGACTCAGTGTATTTATATGTGTGTACCCTTGCACACACACACACACACACACACACACACACACACACACACACACACATGCATGCATGCGTGTGTGTGTGTGTGTGTGTGTGTGTGTGTGTGTGTGTGTGTGTGTATGTGTGTGCACGTGTTTTGAGCTGGTGTGTGACAGCTTTTAAACTTTTGAGTAGCTGTAGTCACAACATTAGCCATTTGCTTGCCAAGCCTGAGCAGATAATGAAAGAGGCAACCGATTTTTTGTGTTATTTCTTCTGAGAGAGAAGTTCTAGAGTGGTAATGGCAAAACCTTTCTTGTTATATGTGGATGGCCTTTGTTCACTGGAGAAGGATGACTGACATCGCCAAGTAGTTAGAACAAATAACATAGGTTTGGTCTTCTTGGCAGTGAGATGCAGTTCCATAGCATTAAGCTACAATTGTAATGAGCAAGTGTTATAATGTAGAATATAGTGTTGTAATCTAGAATATAGTGTTATAATGTAGAATATAGTGTTGTAATGTAGAATAGAACTGTCAGCAGAGGGGTCTACTTTAGAAAACCGACACGCCAGTTCGCCGACACACAAACCACCGAGACCAGATAACCGACAACACACAAAACCGACAACGCAAAACACCGAACACCATTACACCGACACACCGAACGTAAACAACACATTACACTACATAGCATAGCCACTAGCCCTAACCCAAACCCTAACCCTAAGGTCTGTCACTATCGCACACTCACCCTACCTGCACCCTAACCCTAACTCACTTAACCCACCCCTAACCCCAAGGTCCGACACTATCGCACACTCACCCTACCTGCACCCTAACCCTAACTCACTTAACCCACCCCTACACCTAAAGACTGTCACTATCGCACACTTCACCTACCTGCACCCTAACCCTAACTCACTTAACCCACCCAAAAACATAAAGCCCGTCACTATCGCACACTCACCCGACCCGCACTCAAAACCTAACTCACTTAACCCGTCCCTAAACTACAGTCCCTCACTATCACACACTTACCTTACCCGAACCCTAACTCCGACACTAACACACACTCACCTTTCCCACACCCTAACCCAAAATCCCACAATATCGCACACTTACCTGACCGCTCCTAACTCCGTCACTGTCGCACACTTACCGAGTCACGCTCACACATTACCCTTGTCGGTCTTTCCACTGTCGGCAAATCACCCTTTCGGTAAACTTACCTGTCGGTCGTTTGGTCTTCGTCTTCCACGTGTCGGGGAATGGTCGGTTCAGTCAACTAAAGGGGACCCCATCAGAGAGGCTTTTGAAGATTACGTTTTTCTTAAGTGAACAACATAAAAAGAGAAGGAAACCATTAACAGTGCAGGACCAAATTTTGACCATCCACTAGTATCACACTTAGTATAGTTTATGAGATACTGTTTTCTGACTTCACAAAGCTGAATGTTAGTCTACACTAATGCTGTGCATTGCTATCACTGCCGTAGCACCTCTATATGGCAAAACTGCAAAGTCAATGCCACAATACCTCCAAAACAAACCAGAAATAACACTGATAGTACACCATCCTTCTACTACTACAAGTAAATGAGGAACTATATTACAACACAGTCTGCACATCTGATGTACAGCTTCAGTATTCTTGCCAGATAACTGACATCTGCTGGCAAATCCTGTTTCACCTGCAACCCAATGTGTGGCTATAGCCATTCCTCAGACATGAGTGCCATTGTCTACATTACATAGACTACACTCAGCATTGAGATCTAGTAAGCACGTTCCTGAAGAAGGCTCCAGAAAATGTGTATGTTCTCCTGTGGATCCCACCATGCTGAGAAAACATCTGTGTTTCTGGAAGACAATTGATTGGATATAGAAAATGCTACCAAGCATATGGATGTCCCTATAGTAATCACCTAGTTGTCACCAGACAGGTCTTTAGAAACACATGCAAAAATCAACAGTACCCTGTGTGTCAGCATCTGAGGTTATAATTAACAACCTCTGATTTCAACTAGCAAAGACAAAAAAATACCCGCAGCCAAAGAGCACACGTTTCATTGAAGTCAAGAGGTGATACACTAAAGGCATTTGAGTAATAAACAATGTGTAATCATAAAAACATCTATATCAGTACTGTTATATGGGTGCAGTGACAGTAGTCACCACAAATGTGACGGAATATAATATGGAAATAACCAACGACGTTGGTGTGGTATATTGAAGATTTACCCATGGTTGATGTGGTTTAATCATGAGGGCAAAGCCCGAGTGATTAAATAAAGCCAACCGTGGGTAAATTTCAATATACCACAACCACAGAGTCGGTTATTGCTATTATACAATGACATTATTTAAGAAAAAAATACTTACTTTTCTTAAATAATGTCTTTGTATGATGGCACATTACTGTTCTTCCATGGCTGGTGGTATACTGCTTCTTGTATTGATGTACTGCGCATGTGTATGGAACTTGCTTTCCCACACATACCCAATACATCAGTGTTAAGAAAAGTAAACAACGGAGAAAAGAAGATCTCTGTTGCTCCACTTTTCCTTTCTTTTTTTTTTTTTAAATTTAAAAATAAAAAGGTTTGAGAAGTTTAGTGTAGGAGAGAGATAGAATGGAGGAAATACAAGGGAAATCAGGTACGTGTCTTTAGTTTTAAACAACTTACCTGATTTCCCTTGTATTTTCTGCATGGTGTCTCTCTCATATGTCCGGAGTCCAGACTACAAATTTTGTTTTTATTTTTGTTGAAAAAAAAGTTAAAATTAAAGAATATATCAATGGGAAAAAGTCCGGGCGACCGGACCTTTTTCCATTGGTATATTCTTGGATTTACAATGGGCACGCTGGTTGGGCTGGCCAATTAGCGTGCTCGTTTTAGAATGTTAACGGCCAGTCATTGTATAATATGTTGTACAGGATACTTAACCAGTGTTGGAAACAAAAGCTTGGACATTAATGAAAAGCAGACATTGCTGAAGGTTACTGCAAAGACTGTTTACCCCATAAAGACACATTGTTACGAAATAATACAGGCCACAGATGTCCCTTCTCATGCAAGGCTTCTATGTGTCTGTACATTTCTACCTACTAACTCTATGTAAGGCAGCTAGCAAGTGAGGACCAACTCCTCCCATGAACAAGGATCAGGTACTTAAGTCTCCCACCTACCTATACCACAGCCAGTAGTTAAGCCACCTCAGGTACAAGTTCTCATGAAAAGATAAGCAGCAAAATATCCCCCTGTATACCTCAACCATTAGCTAAGTCCTACACCCAAGGCACTCAAGCTGCTGGGAAATTACAGCAGAAACAGAATGGTTTGTCTGTAAGCAGCACATAAAAGTGAAGTCCCCAGCTACCTTTCCAAGGCAGACATGTTTCTGGAAACTTTTCTATAGTACTGTCACATTCCCTTGAGGACCACACTTAGTTGCTGAAGCAATTTCAAAGCAGTCTACATGGATGTTTAACAACAATAGCATATAAAAATCACTACATGAACAGTACAGTAGTAAAGAATTAGCCTGACACCCCCCTGGCTGTTCTAGAAATTGTAAAGGAAAGGTTAATTTGTAAGTTGTGTAACCTTGAGGCCGGCCACAGGCTATAGTTCTGGATGACAAACATACCTCTCAGCTGTCCAGATTTTTGCAGAATGCCCAGATTTTTGCCTCATATTTTTGGGCTGTTTCTTATAAAATTGTAGTTTTCTGGCAAATCACTGAGGACTGAAATCAGAAAATAATGGCAGAGATTTGAGTTTCAGACTTCACAACCCTCAGAAAAAAATCCATGGCTAATGCAAAACCTGTCATTCTATCAAATTTCAAAGTTTGCAAGAACAATATTTAAAATGTGCCCCTATTTTGGGGCCTTTGTCCCACCATTATTTGCATCTCTGTCCAGATTTTTTGCTCTAAGATGTTGAGAGGTATGATGGCAAACTGTCTGGTCAGTATGATACTAAGGGCACTAGTAAATGAACTCTACATTAATAAATTGTTAGCAACCACTGGTGTGCTAGATGGTGCAGTTATGGGACAAGTATTTACAGAGAATATACAAGTGGTGTAGCAGTAGGATTAGAGAAAAGCATGTTCCGTTGCAATAAGAAATAAAAAGTTATGTAAAATAATGTTACAGAAGAGGAACATGAGAAGATCATGACTATCAATCTGCAGATGTCAATAAACGGAGGTTAGTATCAAACCCCGTTCCTTGTATTGGTAAGATTAAGACCTTAACCATTACACCAGCCATCTAAGCCACAGCTTGTGTTTGTTACATAAGAATGTAAGATAAAGTAGATGAGTGTGGAAAAATATGATTTCACAATGGAAAGTAAGGATCTGTCAGATATAAAGAAAAATGTATATTTATGAACTGGGCAAAATAAACATTATTAATTATATGTACATAGACCAGGATTATGAAAATCCAAAAAAACAGTGTATATGTAATCATGAAAATATTTTCTAGATAAAACTGCCCTTGTAATGTGATTGTGTCTATATATATTTGTCTAACAGTTCTTCATAAATAGTTACTAGCAATGTGCCTTAGCACTGTGTTGAAACTGTCTAATAATATTTGCTGTTCATTTTTAATATAACATGCATTCAAGATGACTAATATGTAGACACAAAAGCATGAGACAACTGCAGCTGTATGTTTCTTGCTGCAGACATGTGTCATGGCTGATCATTAGACACCTGGTTCACCAAAAACATGTAATAAATAAAGAAGACATTAGACTGCTTTGATACAGTTTTTAACGTATGAAGAAAGCTAGGTTTTCAATGTGAGAAGGCTAATAGAGTTTGGGAAGCATCAGGAGAGACAGTCCCCTTTTTAATATGAAACTCCAGTGCTACATATCTTCTGGTGGTCTAATGTCCATTATTCCTGATTTGATTTATTTGCCTTGCCGTTATTTGGATAGTGACAGGAAACAAAACATGTAAATAGTGGTGGATGGGTGGTTAAAGAGGGATTAAGTTTTGTATGCTCAATCCTGAAAGTCATATCTAAGGTGTTTAGATACATCCGAGGGTGCCATACCAGTGTAACAGGGGTTCTCTTGTATTGCTGTGGTACCCCAGGAGACAGGCAGTCATCTGTGAAGTTTACATAGTCCCTGCTGTTCTTCTGGCTCATCTTGGACTCTGTTATTTCTGTTATGTCAGATCCTTTGTGAGCAGGCCTGGCATTGTTAGTACATTGTAGTATATTAGTGAAATAATGTGGGGTCAGATACACCCACTAAGGAACAAGGAGGCTTCCTCCTAATTTGTGTAAATTTCATAATGTAGTAAATTTTCAATCAAAGGTGTCTCAGTATTTTGATATAGTACTGTCTAATGCTGTGAGTCTCAGACAGAATCCATTTGAAAACCATTTTAACTTAATATGGGACTTCTATGTTCTTGACAACTTGTGGAACACTGAATAGAAACGTAATGGGAGTATGGGCAAACCTAACCTCCACTCCTCACAAAGTTGCTTAGAGATTTCCTGAATACAACATAAAAAAATACATAGAGAAGTGCCATCTTAAAGATTCTAAACCAATCCCCCTTTACAGGGCTTATACACCTCCATCAAACTAAACTGGATTGATGAAAATATCTGAAGATTTATTGCAAATGACAAAGAAATGATTCAGACATTGCTAATTCAGCAGTTTCTAACAAGGGAAGGAACTTTACAATCTAGTTACATATTCCATTGTTAGGAATATATTTCCCCATTTATGTCAAAATTAAATAAGAGAGTACAGTCTTACTAAGAAGGAAAATAAATCCATTCATCCATCCTTAACCCCTTTTCCCATTTTACACAATGGGTCGGGGGTGTCACTTCAGCAGTGACAGTCATCTCAAGCCAAGGTTTACACTGCCGGGTGGCTAGCCCTGCCACAGTAACTCATTTGCACCACTCACTCGCACACACAGCAAAATAAATCCAAGCCAAAAAAACATTTTCTTTCATTATTTATCCCCATATTAGTTGTTCTTTAATCATTGACAATAGTGGTGAGCTAACTACCTCAGCTCCCAATTACAATGTTCATAAAATTTATAATTTGGCCTAAGAATGCTGATCCATGGATTATGTTTCCCTCTTGAAGACAATGTTCTATATTATAAAAATAACAACTCCTGTACAAAGTGAGGCTTAACTAGGAGAAGTATTAGCCCTGTACGGATAACTAGAAAAATATTTTAAATCTGAAGCTGTTCTCCAAAAAAGGAGTGGTTAGTGATACTAAGTGGTTTAGTACTACACAACATCCATTTAAATATAGCACTAATGGTAGTATGTGCTGTAACAATGTTTTGCCATTTATTGACAAACAGCAGGGCAACGTTTTTTATTTGCTTTGCTTTATTAGAAGACAGAGCATATGCAGTCTTTAACTAATATATTTATTCAGATTTTTAAATTTAGTGGACAAGAAGGTTGGTAGTTAGCAAGAGTCTAGGCATATAATTGGCTCTGAACACAGCTCCTCTCACTCACTCACATATACACACACACACACACACACACACACACACACACACACACACACACACACACACTCTCTCTCTCTCATATACACACATACAATTTTAGCTCAAACTCTTACAGGCTGGAAACAATTGTAAATTACTACACAGGTGACATAGTGAAGAGTCTGGGTTACCTAAGACCATTAAGTGTCCTCAAAGAGATTTGATTTTCTTATCAGTGCTGACCCTCATACAATGTATGCTTTTCTGTGTGTCCTGATTTACTGGACTTTTATGTAAATCTAGAAGATGAGGATAGAGATAGAACTCCTATAAAATGAGCAACACATATGGCAGTATTTAAATAATTTGAGCTTGATTTTTAACACATCCATGTGACTCCTGATAAATTAGGTGAACAAACTTTTATGATTAAGACCAACTTTAGTGAATATGTACTGCAGGATTTAGTCAGTCAGTGTTTTTGTTAATTTGTTGACTCTCTTGATGAACTTTCTAGCCATGACTTAGGTCCAATTACGGACAGCACATTTTTCTAAGAGAAAGAGGAGTGAATGCAGCTGTATAAAACAATATTCATAAAGCATACTTCATGATGGCAAACATACTGAGTGCATAGAATGAATGCCTTCTCGGGTGGAGAATTCATGCATTTCTAAATATAGAATGTGGGCAAGAAATAGATTATTGATAAGATGAGTTCACCATGTTTAGCAAAACTGCATGAGTAAAAATAACGTGTTGAAGTAAATGCTCAGGTGAACAGGAATAATACTACACAAAAAGCAAACATAATGACATTGAAGTCATCTAAACAAAGGTGAATGGAGAAAGGCAAACCAACTTGTCCATAAATTGCTAATATGAATAAAAAATGTAGTGTAAAAGTAAAATATGGAAAGAACTAAAAACAAATAAGATTATACTGTAAGATAAGCAATATTAAATAGAAAAAGCAGGATACGAATAGAATAAAAATGGGCAACATATAAGAAATCGGTTAGCCTCCAGTTTGACAGATCATTTTCTACTGTCTCTAAGCACTTGCATTGAGGTTGGGAAAAATAAAAGCAAGGAATGTATTTTATTTCAGGCACATGTGTTTTTTTTTCAGATTTGCAATACTAGGGAGCTCCATATACTGGTGGGAATAACAGAAGTGTTTACTGGCCTTTCTGTTGTGAAACTTAGATGTTGAAGTAACAATATAGCACTGGTTTGGGGGTGCGCAGAGCATGTATGTGTGACAGAGGTAGGGTGGAGATTATGGAAGGGCAGTAGAGATTTGTGAACAAGGATATTAGAGAATAAAGTGTCCCCATTATGGAATTTAGAGACAGCCATAGATAAGAGAAATAGCAGATTATGGTAGATCTGCATATTGTGTTGTGGCTTAGCTGAAGACTGTTTTAATTTGTTGTCAGTGTAGCAAGCAAATTACACAATTCATCTAAGCTGCACAGATTTCAAATGAGTGAGAGCAAGACAGATGGACATATGGGAGTATTATGCTGCTACCAAATGACTGCAAAGGAAGGCATTTTTTCCTGTGAGCATACATGCTTTATTTTTCACTACATTAGTAAAAAAACAAGATTAAGAATCTTACTCTGCATTTTCTCACTCAAAGTTTCTGAATAATGACTATTGTGTTTTCAGTTAAAGAACTACTGTTTTAAAATAAGTTGATCATTTTTTTTCAGGGAGTATGTATTGACCCAATCAACTGCAGTTGTGTCATTATGGAAATGACCTGACACAACCTTCTCCCTGAACTTGCAACCTATCAAATCACATGCTTGTGGCATGAGATAGAACACAAGCATTTCCAAGGACGCCAGCAAGTGAGTTTAGTTTCCAGCCCATTCTGTTTGCAGGCTGGATGCAATCTAATGTAGGACCAGAGTGTCTTTTATTCATACCATATTATCATTTCCAGGACATTCAGTTCTTTGAATGTATTTTATTTTTATCAGGATGATGGTCAATTTATATAAAGTGCCATTTTATATATTTTCCACTATTCAAAATACCCATTCTACTGAATTAAAAAATAATAGCAAATGTCATGTAGCTACAAGTAATTATGCTTTTCTTTGCATGTACTAAAGCAATTACTTTTTGTTTCAAAATATTCATATTAAGTCAATCTGAACAGCAAATTAGACATTTCATAAACATGGAAGGGAGTCTGGAATGTACTTCTCTTAACAATAGCAGTGATGTCTAACTTTACATACTGATATACTTGTGTGGCATAACAATATACACAGTTCTTAAGACAAAGCTGTAGCTAGGTCATTGGGTGCCCTGGGGCAGTCCCCAGACTGGCACTACCCTCAAGCTGATGTTGGGAACAAAAACAACTGGCTCTTTACTCTGCCCTAGCTATGGCTCTACCTTAGGATTATATATCTCTTATGACATTCTTTCTGACACATCAATGCTATTTTTATATCCATCACACTTTGCATTTTGGTTTTGTGCCATAGTCTGGATAAATATCATCATGTCATGTTCTTTGTACTTCAGTCTTTCTATTTTTTACTTCAATAATCTTAAAAAAAATCTTTGGATTTTTAATAGGAAAGTGTTTACCTTCAAGACTGTCTTACCAGTACACTTTATCTCACTTAAAATAATAATTTATAGCCAGTCTTTTCGTATCCACATATTTCCTCATGTTTTTCTACTGCAGACCATGACTGGGATTCGGAAACATTACTTATGCAGCTGTACAATGACAAAACTAGCAGACTGGAGTAGCTGAACATTGCCCAAAGCTGATTAACAAAGTAATAGGAGCCACTTCTCACAATAGCAATAAACTAATTACAGAATGGTCTGGAGAAAAGCCAGCGGGTCATGCAAAGACAGGCACTGCATAACAATCATTATGTGACCTAATGAGCCCAGTGACATCCATGTAGCATGTAGATGATGATGCATGTTCACATGCGCAATGATGCATGACAACAAACACAGCTAAGAGCCCTAGTAAGGGCTACATAGTGAAACACCTATCAATGTATTGTTGCAAGTGGGAAGAAATTAGCTATATAGGGCACTAAGGAAAGGGAAGGAGCAAGCAGAGGAACACATAGAAGAGGAATGGAAGACTGGGGTGAGAGTGGAGAAAAAGGCATACATATATATTTATATATATATATATATATATATATATATATATATTTGTGGGACAAATGCCTATTTTCTTTTTTATTTTCACAAGAAGGGTGGGGGGAGGTGGAGGTAGGAATGAAGGTATAGGGGTGGCAGTAGGAGTAAACAAAGCTCAGACAGAGCTTATCTAAATAATCCTATCTTGGTTTGTGATTTACTGTGGAGCTGACTGATAAGAGAAGTTTTATTTTAATTTATATTTTATTTTTCACCACTGTTTTTCACTGTTTGTAGGAATGAAGGGATAGCTTGCAGATAAGAAGATTTACTTTGATTTATATTTTGTTGTTTTACCTTTAATTTTCATGTTGGTTGTTAGAAAGGGATAGGTTTTGGACAGGCAGGCTCTAGCCATCCCAAGGGACTTAGTCAGGTATAAATTCACACAGACTGCAGAGAGGACATTCCAGAGCTTCTCAAAACCATCCTGTCTTGGTTTGTGATTCATTGATGTTTACTGTTAAAAGGAAGTGCGGCTGCAAGCGATAGTTAATAGGAATTACAGCTTTTGTCTGACTTTAGGGCGGCTACTGTGGTGCAGCGGTTAGTGTTGCCACATCACAACAAGAGGTTCTCCGGTTCGATTCTCGGCTGGGATGCCTTCTGTGTGGAGTCTACATGTCCTTCCTGTGGTCATGTGGGTTTGCTCCGGTTTCCTCCCACATCCTAAAGACATGCTGTAGGTGGATTGGACACTCTAAATTGGCCCTAGATGTGAGTGCATGTGCCTTCTGTGGAAGGTTGGGTGCTGGGCTGGCAACCCGATACCGTAAAACTACAATGCCAATCATGAGTGGACAGGTGATCCATTGTGGTGACCCCTAACTGGGAAAGGAAGAAGACAGCTTTTGTCTGACTTTCAGAACTTGTACAGTCAGTGCAACAACTCTACTGTACTTAGTTCTATATTGCTTGTGTGATTTTTCTCATAGAAGTTGATTTAAGTTCTCTTTGAATTCTGTGGTTACTGATTTTGATTATTATTTTCTTTTATAAATGTTTTATTTGTTTGAAGCTGAATATGGATTCCTTAAATGAGCGTGCCATTAATGATTTGCTAAAGCACAAATATCTTCTACAGTGTAATAAATGCTATGCATATTTAAAGGCAACACCTGACAAAACTGGTGATCTGTGTTCCTCATGTCAAAAGTTGGATGATTTGCTTACTATTATTAGAATTAAATCTAGACTTACTGATGATGATTGCACTTGTGCAATCGGCACAGCTTAGAGAACTGTTGTTATTTTTCTATCAGAAAACATTTAGTGTACAGAAAAAGGCATACTTTTTCCAAAGAGAATGTAGAAAAAAGAAGCAAGGGACAGGTGAAAAGGAAGAAATCAAAAATGAATGTGGAAGGACTGACGTACATTACTGGAAGAAAACAGATGAGAAAGACAGATGTTGAATGGCTCAAGCTGTGGATGTACAAAGCTAGCTGGATGAGAATTGCAGGCTTGCAAATGAAATACACAATGAAAAGAGTGGGATTAATAAGACTAATTGTGATGAAGATCATTTGATTGTAGCAACTGATAGATCAGATATTACTGAATTAGAAGTAAAAGATTCTTCAGAGCTGGTCAGAAAAGATATTCTTGTAATCAGAGATTCAGTTATTAGAGCAACTGATGCTTATATTTGCAGAGATGATAATGAACATCACATAGTGTAATGCTTGCTAGGAGCAAAAATAGAGGATGTGAGACAAGCCTTGGAACACCTTAATGTAAGGAAGTATGAATTTGTTTTTATTCATGTCAGTACAAATGATCTCATTGGCAAGGTTTCTATCTGTTAGTAGGGAACTTACAGCCCTCTCAGGCAGTATAGCTTGTACTGGTGTTAGGATGCATTTTTCATAACTCTCATATAGAAAGAAGAATCAGGTCACTGTGGATGAAAATAATTTTTGGGGTAAATACCTACATGGAGAAAATGTCCTATTTAAAAAAAATGGAAATGTGTAGAGCATCCAAGCCTAATTTTGGTTACACATGTTCAGACAGGATGGCATGCATTTGTCAAAATCAGGAAAGAGAATTTTTGCAGCAGAAGTATTGCAATATCTGATAAACACTAGGCAGGATTTTTGCCAGGTTGAAAACTTAAGTTCACAGAGAGCAACATTTGATGCATCTCTGATTGTTGTTAATGCTAGGAGCATTAATAATAAAGTTTCTTTTAACTGGAAAATTTGCTACGTTCCCACAAAATTGATGTTGTTATTGTTTGTGAAACATGATTAATTAACAATGACTGGCAACCAGTTCTGTCAGGGTATAAATGCATTTACTGTAACAGACATTCTAACAAAAACAGGTGGAGGTGTTATTATAGGGATTAAAGATAGTTATGAGACCTGTGACTTTTAAATGTTCAGGGATAACACCAATACTGTAGATTGTGTAACTGTGACAATAAAGACAATGACAGAAAATTTAACAATTGTTGGAGTGTAAAGACCACCAAAGTTTAGTGCTGATGACCTAGAAAAATTTGTACATTTCTGCATGAAACATAGGAGGGAAGAATAATATTAGCTGGTGACTTAAATTTACCAGAAGCAGACTGGAATAATATTGATTCAACAATATCAGCAAGGAAATTATTTACAATGCCTGTTCAGGAACAACAATTGCTTCAGATTAAAAAAAAAAAAACTACCAGGGAACAGAACATACTAGGCATTGTTTGCATTCCTAAAGAAATTACTGTTACTTCAAGTCAAGTTTTACCACCACTGATGACCAGTGATCTTGGGGTTATAAAGATTAATTTGTTGCTAGATCATTCTGCCAAACTGAAATCTAAACCAATGCATGGAAGATTCATTATAAATTTACAGATTATATGGAAGCAAAACAGTCACTATGTAGAACTAACTGGAGTGATGTGTTCAGTGGAAAGTGGAACATTTTGAATGAGAAATTGACATAAGGATCTATGCATACAACATCAGGGAATATATTTCCATAAGAACAAGATACTTCATTAAGGTGAGAGACAAAAAATATAAGAAATGGAAGATAGGTTGAACTACAAAAACTGAAATATACAAGCTGGACAAACAAATTAAGCATAGTCTGAGACTGAAAATAGATATATTACCACCTGTAACATGATGTTTTATAACAATATAATAACAGCTATAAATGAAAAATTGTGCTTGGATGTAATTTGTATAGATTTAACTTCAGCATTTGACAAGGTCATACACCAAACACTGAACAATAAAGTAGAGTAACTAGGTATCGATGTACTAAGATAGATAGCTGCAAGGCTTACAAAAAGAACATGGCAAGTATTCTGCCCTTCATAGCAATTCAGGCAGTTTATATCATAGTTGTACAGTTTGAGCATTTTTGATCTGTTGTTGCCATCTAGTGGCCTTTTATTTATAACAGTTAGATTGACTTGTTTTACAGCATTATAGCAAGCCTCAGGAAGTGATGTAACTCAGTCAGGAAGCAGCTTTCTTTCACTTCTAGCCCTCATGAAGTGCAGTCATGATCGTCTTTTCCCAGGCCCTGGCATTCACATCTCCTGTAAGTAATTTGCATGTAGTAATTCTTTGTATTTAGAAGTGCTGTATATTGTATATATTCTGATATGTTGCTATTTGTATTGTGTTGCAGTTTTACAAAGTATTAAAGTTAATAAATCTCAGTAAAGCTACAAGAAACCCTGATTCTTTTGATTATTGGATTTTCTTAAAGTGTTAAGCTCTCTGTTTAGCTGTACTACGCCTCACACAGTGCTGTGAGAACGGAACAGCAAGTATCATACAGCAACTGGACAGGTGAAATTCTTGGTTACAATCAGGGTGTCTCACATGGCTCTGTCCTAGGCCTTTACTTGTTGAGAATGTATGTTTTAGACATTACTTTTTCATCTGAGGTGTTCTATAGTCTATATACAAATGAGCTGATATTGGGTAAACTGATTACATGTGTTACAGATAAGGCATATCTGCAAAAGGACTTGACTAATTTGACCATTTGGGCACAGGAGAATAATATGCTGATAAATACATCAAAAACTAAGCATATGAGATTTGGAAGGCATAAATTGAAAGGTAGATATTTAATACAGCACACAGAGATTGAAACTGTAGATTCATTTAAGGACCTGGGTAGATGAGTAGATCCACCTTTGAGTTTTTCTAATCATATTAAACAATTGGTTAATGACAGTTATAGAACTATAGGTTGTATAATAAGTTAATAAGTTTTGGAGAGTGCTAGATTAGAACCCTGGCTCCTTTGCATTGTAGCCACAAACTTACACTAGTTGCCACAGAGGATAAAAAGATTTATAAAGTCTAGGAAATCAGAAATGATGAAGTCTTTGTTTGTTAGTTACATTAGACCCAAACTTGAGTATGAAATAACAATATGGAAACCTTATAAGAAAACAAGCATGACTAAACTATAAAGAGTACAGCGGAAATATACCAAGGGCATCCATGGATGTGAAAATTTAAGTTATGAAAGACTAAAATATCAGAACTCACACAATTTCTCTTATAGATATCTAAGAGGAGATGTTTTTCAGGTCTCTAGAGCATTTAAAGACAACTACCTCTGGAAATGTTTGGGGTTATCTAAAAGTAGTAGAGAATTATCAGGCAACCTAAGTAGAAGGTACTCTAGGAATGAGAAGTGTACTGATTGGTTCTCTGAGAGAGCAGCTGATGCATGGAACAGACTACCAAATTACATTAAAGCAAGTACTAGTTTTGATATTTTTAAGAACAGCCTGGACACTTATTATGGGAACAAGTGTTTTGGTATATTGGCAGGCTGGAAGGGCATTAATACCCATGCTTGAAATATTTGTATGTATGTATGTATGTATGTATGTATGTACAAATGAACAAACAAATAAGCACAACACACAAGACCAATAGGGGTGGTGCTGACACAAATGGGGTACACACAGGAAAGATGCAGTCAAACAGACAGAGATAGGACAATTGGTATGGGGGGAACTGGATCAAATGCTGGGAAGAGTATAGAAACTAATGGAAGGGACCACCATTCTGGGGATAGTGTATGGTGGCAGGTGACTGTAGCACTGTCCAGTGCTGCACCCACCCAGAGTTTGGTCACCACCTTGATTTCCCTCCTTGCTGGGCCCAGCTACTGGTATCCTGATGTACAGGCCCAGGTAGCAGTGCAAGTCTGCTAGTTGCAGAAGAATGTGGGTGTCAAGCTACAATTCCAGACACACCATCACTACATTCTCCATTTCCTGCCAAGTTATATACCATGACCCACAAATGGCATCCCTTGATGCAAAGACTGCACATACTACTGGTTAGAGACCACCTGAGGCCACAGAATCCTCCAGTTCACCTCCTGCTGGATGGTCTATGTCACTGTGCAGAGTGGCAGGCCTGGAGCAGCAAGGAACGGTATTGTAGGGCAATCCATGATGCACCACAGTATAAACAGTACCAAAATGGAAAGAAACAAAGCAAAAAAGTAAAAGAGATACAACAAAAAAGACAGTGATAGAGACACAACAGGTCAGAAATAGTAGTAGTATAGCACTGCTTGGCATAACAAGTGCCTGGACAAGTAGAATGTTGGTATGTCTGCAGTGCCAATATATACAATATACCTGCCAGATCAAAAGTGCTATTGTGGACAGTGTGTGCGAAAGGGCAGGATGGATTGGTACCTAAGTAGCTCCAATGTGAAAATAATGAATGTGGTACAATGAGTGATAGCAGAGGTTGCAAATTTGAATTAGACATTGAATTGCCATATTCTTTGCCCAAAATACTTACAAGGACATGGTGGACCTGGATGACTTGACAGTCACCAGCTGGACAACATATGTACTATGCCAGGGAGACACAGCCACATATAGCAAGACATTAGCATAAACACATGCCACATACTATGGTTGGTGGTCATGTAATATGACATATACCTGCTATCATTAAACAAAAGAGTACACTCCTTTAAGACATGCCCAGTGTATGCCAGGTGTAACTGGTACTAGCAGGAGGATTGAAAGGGCATCAGATGCATAATACTAGATAGGCGGACGAGTGCACCCTGCTTGGATGTCAGGCCTATGGCAACAGATATAGCACTGTAGGGAGGTAAATTTGCATGCATGCATACAAGATGTAGATTGCATCAGATGACACTGGAGGGAAACCCATAGGTAGGAGCATGATCAAAGATAGCAGAGCTGGCACTACTCATAGGTAGGGTCTATCTGAATGCACAGTATATATGTGTGTAAGGAAGCATATAATAGCAGTTGGAAAGGCTTCTATTACCAGCAATACTCCAACAAAAACAATTCTGCAGGTATATAAAATATATGCAACTATGACATCACCAGCATATATGTGCCCCTGCACCTCCAGAGCCTATGCATATGCCTCTGACACATCATACAACTCTGATCAATTGCTATAGCAGCTAAAAAAACAGAAAAGAAAAGAAAAGGAAAAAGTCAGTGAATAAAATTTCATGCATATAGATGAGCAGTTAAGATTAAATTACAGTAGAATTCATCTGTTATGAGTACTTACTGTAGAATTCTGGAGCACTTTGTCTAACTTCTTCCCATTGGCAGAGAAGATCAGGGTGTGCCCTCTTGATATTGCTATAGTGGCACCTGCAGTGCTCACCAGTGTGGGTGATGCCCGCGACATCACTCATCACCCTGTCAAGTTAGTGTTAGGCATCCACCACTTAATGGGAACTCTCAAAAATTGTTCCTAATATGTGCTTCTGGTAGCTTTTATGTTTCAATGTGTAGAATACAGGAAGTTCTTGTTTTTTTTCCAGCGCAATCTGGAAGCTCTGCAACAACCAGCACCCTCAGAAGCCATGGCCATTTTACAGGTCACAGTCTTAAGAAAAATGGCATCATATTCCCATTGATGCACATTGCAGGAATTATGTGATGTACATCAATGGGCAGCAAGGCATGCCAACACTTCGGAATGCCACCATATACTGTCAATTAAATGAACGGTGTAGCAGGGTGGTGATTAGGGTGTGAAAGTCATGCAGACCTGATTATAGGTAGCCCAAGGAACCTGCATCTCATCTGAATGTTGTACTACAGCTCCACCGGGTACCACAGCAAGGCTTAACAGACCTGTGTACCCATAAGATCATTGACCTATGTAGGCATGTACAATGCAGTTTGTGGTCATTCATGTGCATGAATGTCCAAGTATGAACCTCATTGTATAACTTTGGTCTGCAATGTGCTGCATGAATTATGTGATTCAGAAATGGTTGATCTCAATTTCCTCATTAGCTTAAGCCATTGCAGTATGCACGACATTACTGAAATCTGCTGCTCTTCCAAGGAAAACAAATGGAGAGACTGCAACTTGCAGATCTGAGAAGATACACAGACCTACAATTGTTGTGGTAAATCTACAGGGGACAGTGACATGTGGAGAGAATGTGAGGGCAATATTATTACTGTTTTGTTGCAGCTGTTGTGGAGATTGCAGATAATCTAACCACTGAGGCAAAAGAGAATACCGTATAATAAAGTAGAAATACAGAGAATACCGTATAATAAGGTAGAACTACAAACTTTTCCAAGTAAGGTGTTATACACTGTAGCTCCAATGCCTAACTTAACACATAATATAACAATTGGCTAAGAATTTCCGAAATGTAAAAAACTATGGAAATTAACGGTGGAAAGATTCAGTCCGATGTGTTGGTAGACGAACATAGCACCATCAAAGAAAAATGTGTAAATTAGAAGATGTAACCAAAAGCTAAAATTTGGCTATAAGTGGAAGGAATAGATACATCTAATACTAAATCTTGCCAAAATACTGCTGTTAATTAGTGAAGTACAAAATAAGAGAAATCAGTATGGAAGCTGACAGATAAGGAGCTTTAGTTAATAATACACTAAGAAAAGTGGGTGCAGTAATTGAGAAAGAAATAAATAAATCTCATAGAGAATGAAAAGGGAAACCTGAAAAGAGGCATGTGCTTCTCAGCTAAACAAAGCAGGGAGCAAGTTACAAAAAGATGCTGGACTCCAGTGATAAAAAATATAAGGTAGACACTGAAGGAAAGACATGGAAAGTACCAGTATCCCGAATGGAAGAAAACTATGTTTGAGGTTTTTTTTCAGAAGATAAGGGAGATGAAAGGGAAAAGCCTGTACCTGTATTTGTTGGGGAAGAAATCATGGCCTCCATTTCCAATTAGAATACTGATGGAAGTAATTCTGACTTGGATGGCTTAAAGCTAAACCATCTACATTTTAATACAGCTCAGTAGGAAGATAATACTCTAAGCAGAGCTAGAGAGGACAAAGTGAGAGTAGAATCAAAGGGAAAAAACAACTACATACCCTTGTTCTGGACCAAGAAATGACCTGCTGTGCATGGTAAACAAGGACAGAATACAGATAGTGAGCCAGATGTTAATTTCAAGACATTTGAGAATGCGTGCAATGTAATTGGAACATACCCACAGTTTTGGATGGTCATTTATGAATGGTTAAAACAAAAGTCAGAATTTTAGCTAGATTTTAATAGCTTAATACCATGAAGGACATGAAGCACTTTTGTATAGCGTATCCAGAATATCAAAGGACAGCAATGAACCCAAGATTTAAGTACACTTTAAATATCTCTACCCATTGTGGATCTGATTTGTAGACAGAGCAACGGACATCATAGATCTACTGTAAAATCAAGTAAGATCTCTCAGTATACACTTGTACTTAGCAATTATGCTACAAAATTTCCTCAAGCAGTATCACTTTGAAGAGTTACTGCAAATGCCATAGCAAAGGAACTGATACAGCCTTTTTCTAGTGTACAAATACCCAGAGAAATTCTCACTGACCAAGGCACCACATTCATGTCTATAGAAATGCATTAAATTTGACATTTTTTTCAAGTAAAACAAGGGTCATTTGCATACCACTCTCAAACAGATCATATAGTTGAACAACTTAATAAAAGTTTAAAGTCCATGTTATAAACGTCTAAAGAAATGGATGTGATAAACTAGGTTAGACTACTTCTTCAGCTTACCTTTGTTGTAAGGGAAACATTGTAAGCCTCAGCTAGATTCATACCATTTGAACTGCTATATGGCAGACATCCATGAGGCTACCCAGATACAGCCAAGCCAGAGAAATATGGGAGGAAGAAAGCAGTCCCTTTAAAGTACAATTGAACATTCAGTGCAGTCTAAGACTTACAGTGCTTATAGCAATCTAACATGGAGATAAGTACAGAAAGCACAAAGAGGAACATGTAACACTGATGCTCATCTCAGCAAATGCAAACAGGGACACATTTATTTATCATTTATTTACTTATGACATTTGTTTACTGGGATAGTCCAAATGGAAAGAGAAAAGTATTCCATATTAGTGGCGCTCCAGGGAGAAAAGTTCCAGAAAAAATCTAATATCACATAAAGAACATAGTAAATAGAAATATATAAGTAATAAAAAATATACAAAATTCAGACTGTCATTAATTAATAGCAGTATTATATAATGAGCTATGAAACTTTTCCTGGAGAGAAAAGTATGGAAAAAAAACATTACATAAAGAACATAGTAAACAGTGGCATACAAATTATCAGAGGTATACAAGCAATCAGCAAATATACAATATTTAAACAAAATACCATTAATTAATAGTAGTGTCAGCTATGAAGCATATTTGGAAATGAACTTGACAGAAAGAGAGAAAAGGAATAAAATGGAGGATTAGTGTTAAGAGCAGAGAAATAATGTTTTAGAATACGTAAAATGATTACTGAAATTATGTTGACACTCACTGATAAAAATAAGTTTGTTGTGAAATGGCAAGGACCATCCAAAATTGCAGAAAATGTAACCAAATAAATTATAAAGTGAGACAACAACAGAAAATAAAACTTGAACATATATGACATAAATGTTTTGGAACCTAATAAAGAAACTGAAGTTTTTTGTTCTTAAGTATGTTTACAGGAAAAAGTAAACCCACCTCCCCAAGGATGGTCTGAAGTAAAAATAGTTGTCGTTATCCATGTTCCAAAAATTAGAAATAAAATAATTTGTACTCAAGAATAAAGGACATATTCTCAGAGCTGGCTGGTAGAACCAGTGTTATTCAGCATAGTATGCAAACACTGCATGGCAAAAAAGTCTATTTGAAACTGTACTAGGTCAATAACAAGCTGTAGGGGGAGAATTACAGAAACTATTTAAACTTGGGGTCATAGCAGAATATTAAACAAAATAGAAAGTGCCATTCTACTGATTCACAACCCTGAATGCTCTAAAGGGATTGGAATGATCTTGTAAACAGTAAGTAGTATCTTGTACCATCATACCTCAAGTAGATGATGTGCTTGAGAAATTGGGCAAGGCTAACTTTCTGTCCATTTTAGACCTAACCGAAGGCTAGCTAAGGAATTGATGACATTCTTTACACCTGATGAATCTTCCACTACACAGTCCTGTCTTTTAGTCTAAACAGAGCACCTGCAACATGCTGGGTGGTGATGGACAAGAATTTAAGACCTCATCTCAGATATGCAACAGCTTACCTGGAATGTGTGTAATAGTCTCTGAAGACTAAGAAAGTCATCTCCCCAAAGTCCAGTCCCTTTTAAATTCCTTGTGCCAAGCTAAACTGACATATATCTATCACCCCATGTGATTGCACTCACTGACATATTCACCCATGCATGCACACACACATGGACTTAACCTATCCTATCACTAACCCCCTGACTGTGAGCTCTCAGGCAGGTATACACTCACACATGTAGCCCCTCACATAAAATCACACACACACACACACACACACACACACACACACACACACACACACACACACACACACACACACACACACACACCTCCAACTCATACCTTACCACTAATCTCCCCAGCACCTACCTCGCTACCAAAATGGATGACTACTGCGAGGTGTAAGGAACAGCCATGCTAATCTACACAACATCTCTCAGTGTTTAGATGCTCCCCATGAGGCATTTCCTGGGGGACAACATATGAAAAATCAGCCTCATTAGCATGTAACATGGCCGGATAGACAGTCCAATGTGGTGCAGCATGTCTTCGTTTAAAAGCACCATTGTTAGGGCTATCTTTGAATTCAAAAAGTTTACCACAAGGTGCATACCTTATGTTCACCTCAAGTTATTTATTTATTTTATTTATTTACATTTGTTTGCCAGGAAGGTCCAACTGGGCCAAAAGCGTATTTTCAGAGGAGGCCTGGGGAGAAAAGCTCCATTACAAAAAATACGTAACATTGAAAATAGAAGTTGCAAAGAATATTATTAACTATATAAGTTCCAAATTAACAAAATGTAAAACATAGGTCTTAATGATAAGAATAATAACAGTCGAAAAGAGGAATTGCAGGTAGCCAGTATATAGCAGTGAAATTTGGCTTTATATTTCATGTTTAAAATATATATATTGCATATTATATATGTAAACTTTTGTAATCAATCTTTTAGCTATGTATTAGTTTACGTGCACTTATCTGTGTACTACCTCAGTAAACAAATCAGATAAATAAATAAGACTCTTTTGAATGTTCAAGGGACACATGAAGCTGAAACATTTATTGTGTCCTGAACTGATACTGATATCCCTGACCCTACAAAGAGTCTTTTTTCAACACTAATGTCTCTGAAGTAAGCACTGATACAGTTTCGTCCCAGATAGCAGAGGGCCAGAAGCATCCAGTGTGTTACATAAGCTGAATGCTAAGTAAACCTGAGAAATAATACTCTAGGAATAAAAACAGAGAGTCTAGCAGTCTATTGGGCATTCAGCACCTCTCAAATATTATTTGCCAGGAAGAGAATTTATACTTCCTTCAGACCATTACCCTCTTCTGTAACTTTATAGATAAAAAGGCAATACCAAACTGCATTTTTGGGCATTAACTCTCCAGACATGCAATCTGAGGATTGCCCATCCTCCATGTTGCAGCCACCATAATACGGGTGGAATGCTCTGGCTGAATAGCCCATGCATCAGGGATCAAACATAGTTTTATGCTGGGAGGGAGATCATGTGGCATAGTGGTGACTATTCAGGCTGCTTTCACTCTCAAGAGAGAACAGATGTTTCTTGGTGTAGAAATCCTAACACAGGTTGTACCACAACATGATGGAACAATGAGCCCCCCAAGTAAGGAGAAATAGGAGGAGCAGGAGACAATTGAAGAAGAAATATGGACCTTGGAAAGGAAAAGAGATTTACTATGGTGCAATATTTATGTAAAGAAGAAATCAAAACTAACCAATAAAAAAAGTACCAAAGATATTTGAAGAGAAATGCAGGCAAAGATATCCAGATATGGGAAATTTTACAATACAAAAATAAGAAAACAAAGGGGGGAGTAAAAAAGAGGATTAATAATAGAGAAGTTAAAGAAATAGAAACTAAGTTATGGATTACCTACAAAGTGAAGGATTTAGTGTAGAAAATCTAACTCTGGTAATATTGCAGCATGAAACAACACTAAGTCCCCAAATGAATGAGAATCCAGTACAGTGGGAAGCATCTGATCAGTTGCATATGAAGATGCTTTGGCGCCGTCATCAGGAAACCTGTATAAAAGTTCAGTTGGCATTGCACAGCAAGGGAAGGTACAGGACACAGTCAGTGTTGTGGAGTGATAGGCTAGTAAGTTCCCATATGAAAGAGGAATGGATGACACAGGACTGAAAAGAAATCAGCAAAAATACTTACAAAAATAGACATGATAAAAGTAATGTGCAGTATCAAAACAGAACAGGATCGATTGTACACTATTGAAAATAATAAACTTAAGATATCAGCACATGCAGGAAACTTAGAAGATATGCAGATAAATATAAAGGAAAAGTACAAAATAAGAAATTCCTTGATGACCCAAAAAAGTTATACAGAGAATTGGGAAACAAGGCAAAATGTATAGAAATACTACCAAAAAAGAAGAAATCGACACATTTTGCAGAAATATCCATGAAGATCCTGTGGAACATAAGAAAGATGTTGAGTGGATAGAAGAAGTAAAAGAAACTTAAGAAGTTCAAATGTACTGGATATGGAATGTGATGAAGTAATGGCCAGAGACATTGAAACACAATTAAGAAAAGCTCCTAACTGGAAAACCCCAGATGCAGTATCTAACTTCTGGCTAAAAGTATTAACATCTTTACATGAAGATTTAGCCCTGAGTAAGAACTATTTATATGAGCACCCCAAACAGATGCCCCCACTGGTTAACACCAGGAATAACGATACTCCTCCATAACAGTAAACTTGCAAGATATCCTAAAAACTATAGACCAGCAACTTACCTTCCAACGATGTATAAATTATAGGTTCATAGCTAGGTACTAGGTTATCTGCCCAAAACCATGTATAAGCCTAGTTGGAATGTGTTGGCTTTCGCTGCCCCCTTAGATTAGTTCCCTGTGCCTCTGTCCAGCAGAGTCACTGAAGTGATCCCCAGGGTAAACTTCCTGTTTCCTAGCCACTCGTCAAGGTTTCTCTTGAAGAGTGTTAGTGAGGAGCTCTGACTAATGTAGATTGGAATCTTGTTCCAAAGCATGGGAAGTCTCTGGGACAGGAATCTATCCCTCCAGCACATCCTATTTATTGTTGTGGTGAGGTTTAGATCTCTAGAGCGTGTGGTTCGAGGGGATATGGTTTTCTTTAGGTGGAGCATGTGCATCAGTTCTGGGTTGGACATGGCCTTGTATGTCAGGCAGAGATCACCTCTGAGTAGGCGGTATGCAACAGAGTACAGCTGGAGTTTCTTCAGTCGAGCTGCATAGGGCATCTGTTTGAGGCCAGTGATCTTCTTGGTGAGGTACTTCTGTGGTCTTTCCAGCTGTTGCAGGTGTCATGTAAGTTACATCCCAAATGGGGTGTTGTACTCTATGATGGGTCTGATGAGTGATGCGTAGAGGGGCACAATGACCTCTTTTGATCTGGATGAAAACCCTTTTGTGATTAGGTGGGCCACATAGACAAATTTTCTAACCACTTTGGCAATGTGATTACCAAAGGAGATATTACTATCTACTTGGGTCCCCAGATTCCTTATTTCATCTTCTGTATTTAGGGGGCTACCACCTATGTGTTAATTTGTGGGTACTTTGTTTTTTCCAAAGGGGATGACTATACACTTTTTGGCATTTAGCTTGAGGCCATGGTTTTGACACCAGGTATCTGTCTCAGTGAGACCCTTTTGGAGGATGTCTGTGTCAGCCAGAGAGTCAATTATAGCCCCTAGTTTGCAGTCATCTGTGAACTTGGTCAGCCGTAGTCCTCCTGTGCTTGCCTGTACCTCTGAGAAGTATATGCCAAATAGGAGGGGTCCAAGGACTAAGCCCTGGGGAATGCCACTTGTAACTGATTTAGAGTCAGACCTAACTCCCACATCTCTTACCATGTGAATTCTGTCCGTGAGCCAGATGGCAACCCATCTTGTGATGTAGGAGTTTACGTTCAGGCTGGTGAGCTTTTCTATAATATCAGAATGGGGAATGGTGTCAAAGGCCTTTGTGAGGTCTAGGTAGGCTGTGTGGGCCACCTTTCCCTCATCTATAGCCTTGGTAACTGTCTCAAAGAAGTCCACCAGGTTTAGGAGGATTGATCTGCCCTTAACAAAGCCGAACTGGGTAGGGTCCAGTGTTTGGAGGTTCCCAATGTCTCTGTTAATGAGATCCATGAAAATGCACTCCATAGCCTTGCAGACCAAGCTAGTCAAGTTTATAGGGCAATAGTTCCCAAGGTCTGTTGTGGCTCCACCTTTGTGGAGCGGAATAACCATTGCTGTGCACCACTCTATGGGCACATAGCCTGTGGAGAGGCTGAGTTTGAACAGTGTGTTTAGGTGAGGGGTTAGTTCATCTTTAAGCTCATGTAGGATGCAGCCTGGGACATTGTCCGGTCCCATTGATGCTGTGTTTTGGCTTTGGAGAGGGCTGTTTTAATCTGAGTGTCTGTGATTTCAGGAACACTACATTCTTCTGGTATGGTTATGGGCCCTTTAGGGGATGAGAGGAGGGTGAGGTTTGCACTGAACCTGTCTGCGAGGATGTTGGCGATATCGGTCGGTTCAGTGTATTTTCTGCCAGTTTGCACTAACTCCGAGCAGATCTGGGAATTGTCACTTAGATTCTTGACATAACTAAAGAATGCCTTGTGGTTATCTTTGGAGTCCTTGGCAATTTTTCTTTCAAAGCTAGCCTTGGATGATTTTATGAGGGATCATAGTTCCTTGTTGATACTGATCAGGGATGACTTTCACTCTTGGGATTTTCCTCTTTTCTGTACTAGTTTCCTCCTTCTATTGTATAGCTTGTTTATCGCAGGGGTCCACCAGACTGGTTTCCTTTTCTTGGAGGAGTGAGTCTTGGTTTTGCTTGGGATAGCAAGATCCATGCATTCTTGTAGGTGCCCAAAGAGTGCATTAGTAAAGGATTTTGCAGCTTGGGAGTGTTATCCTATAGCAAGGGGGATTTGAAACTTTCCACCTAGGTCTTAAGTAACATGAAGTTTGCTTTTGAAAAGTTTTTCACAGTGGTTTCTTTGACCAGGGTTGGAGGCAGAATGTAAATATCCAGAGTGATTAGTTTATGGTCATATCTAATCAGCAAGGGCTTGACCTCTAGCGTGGAACACCGGTCGCCCATGCTGGTGATGACCAGGGCCAATATGTTGTCACCTCTGGTAGGGGTATTGACCAGTTGATCCAGGGCATTTGAGTTTATAAATTCTAGGAAATGTTGGGAAAGGGAGTAAGTTGTTGGGAGTAGTTCTCCCAGTTAATGTTTGGGTAATTGACATCACCCAATATCAGGGTGTTTAGTAGGACCTTTTTGTTTCCCAGTATTTCCAGAAATGCGGAATGTGGGTCCTGGGACATGGTGGGTTATCTATAGCAAGCTACAATTTGAATTGCAGTTCTGCCCATTGTTAGTTGCATGTGGATGATCTCTGAAGCATTGTGCTGTGCCACTAACCTGGAGGTGTGGGTATCCTTGATGGATATGGATACTCCCCTGCCTTTTGTATTTTGGTCCAAGTTTTGTGGCCGAAATGTATGGTATGAGTTATAGCCTGGTAGTGCTGGGGTGCTCTTTGGAGCCTTAAACCAGGTTTCTGTTACTGCACATATATTGATTTTCTCCATACTGAGGAGTCCCTCGAGTGCATGCATTTTGAGGTTTAGACTTCTGGCATTGAGTAGTATTACCCTCAGTTAATAGTTGCCTGTGCTATTTACAGTGGTGGGTTTGTCTTTTGAGCCTTGCTTAAAAAAGGCACTATGGGGGTGGCAAGAGTCTTGGGCAGTATTCGAAAGCCTAAGGTTGACAGGTGCAAGCCATCTCAAGCGAAGCAGAGTGGCTTGTCGAGCATGTCATCCCAGGCTGACAGACACTGGATCCCCTTTGAATGACACCAGAAGCTTAGCCAATTGTTGAAATTGATAACTTTTTCTTTATACCATGGTATCATTATTGGTGAGGACAGGATGCTACTCAGGGTCAGGGTCCTACTGGCCTTGGCTACATGATCAGAGAGCTCTTCCATGTCTCTTCTCATGTAGTCTAGTGAGGTAAGGCTCAGGTCATTAACACCAACATGGACAATGACAGAGTCATATTTGTACTTGTTCTGGAGTTACCTAAGTGCTTGTGTTATGTGGTGGACCCTGGCCCCTGACAGGCAGCTAACAGTAACGTTCTCCTTGTTCAGCCTAGGGAGTGGGATGTCAGTATGCTTGACTATGGGGTCACCTATTACTACTGTGTTGGGTATGTTATTTTGCCTTAAGGGTTGTGATTGCATGGCACACTGGTATTGTGAAGTATGTGTTTCATGGTTTGTGTTGAGGGCGGAGGTTGTTTGCATGTCTGCTTTGGAGGTCTCTGTTGCTTTTGCAGATTTTTATTTAGAGCCTCCAAGTATGTTTTTGTGTATTTATGTGTGTTTTTTGCTGGTGCTGGTTTCATAGGTCTATGTGTGACTAGTGGTGTGATGCAAGTAATTCCCTTCTCCTCTTGACTGTCTGGTCCAGTCTTGGGTTGAGAGAGCTTAGCCTCCAGTTTGGCTGTATAATTGCATCTCTCGTGTGTATTAGTGTTTGGTGGTAGGAGGAGAGGGTTGCCTGTGTACCTGAGGCAGTTGTAACATTGCCTCAAAATGCCCAGATTCAATAGTTGGACTGGAGAGTACACCTGAAACTGCCCTTTGGACATGCCTGGATAGGTACAGTGAGCTGTTTTACCGATTTGCTAGTAAGATCGAATAGAGAGCCTTGTCCTTCTCTAGAGTCTAGGGGGGTCTAGTGCCAAGGTTTATTAGTGCTTGCTATAAGTTTTGAGCAAGTCTGAGGCTGAGAAGTGAATGGTTTGAGTGCTTAAGTTGAAAGTTTGTCTAGTTCCAAGGGAAAAATTAAACAGTAGACTTTGTGGAGCCGGGAATAGTTATAACCTAGCCAAGCGCTAAGCCGCTGCCTGGAGCGTGAAACCATGCTAATGCAGGTTTTATAGCAGGGAAATGAAAGAGATAGAAATTAGCCTAAAATGGCCAATAAACTACTAATTCCTGGGCTAAAACTACTCTTCCAGTGACAGATAGGCTGCTCAATGCTCCCCTCTCTCACAGGTGAACAGAGAAACTTCCTTCTATCCACAGCCCTGAATTCAGTCCTAACCTGAAAACTGGACTATACTAGCTTAGAAAGGCAAGAAAACAATAATTTTTTTGTTGTTTTTTTCAGAAAATAAAGCAGATACAATAAAAAAAGAACACGTTAAATTCACAGAAATGGCTATCACACGAGTGTATAGCCTACAGAAGTTAAACAGGTAATTTAAACACAAAATAAGTACAATATGTAGCTGAAACAAGCTTTTTAAATCACAGAAACTCTAAAAACATTAGCGTTTAGTTGGAATTAGCTAAAGGCAGCAAGAAAATGCAGAAAAATTATACTTAATCACTCCAAAGTCTCTCTTTTGTCTCTCTGCTGCTGTAGAACTCTGCAGGGCACCAGGCAGGAGCTTGCTGAACAGTATACAAGCACAAAAGCCTTGCAAATGTGGGTTTTATATAAGGGAAATGAAAGACGTAGAAATTATCCCAAAATGGCCAATAAACTACTAATTTCTGGTCTGAAACCACTATTCCAGGGACAGATAGGCTGCTCAAAGCTCCCCTCTCTCACAGGTGAACAGAGAAACTTCCTTTTATCCAAGTAAGGTATGGGCAAACACAGAAACTTGTAACATAGCCCTGAAATCAGCACTAACCTGAAAACTGGACTATATTAGCTTAAAAATGCGGGAAAACAAGTATATATTTTTGTTTTCTTTTTGTTTTTTTTCAGAAACTAAAGCAGATACAATAAAAAAAAATACTTTAAATGCACAGAAATGGCTATCGCACTTGACTGTGTAGCCTACAACAGTTAAACAGGTAATTTAAACACAAAAACAAATTTTTTAAAGTGCAGGCAGTAAAATAAGTACAATATGTAGCTGAAACAAGCTTTTTAAATCACAGAAACTTTAAAGAAATAGGTGCTTTAAGCAAAATTCGCTAAAGGCAGCAAGAAAATGCAGAAAAATGATAGTCACTCCAAAGTCTCTCTTTTGTCTCTCTGCTGCTATAGAACTCGGCAGAGCACCAGGCAGTAGCTTGCTGAGCTATATACAAGCACAAAAGCCTTGCAAATATGGGTTTTATAGCAGGGAAATGAAAGAGATAGAAATTAGCCTAAAATGACCAATAAACTACTAGTTTCTGGTCTGAAACCACTCCTCCTGAGACAGATAGGCTGCTCAAATCTCCCCTCTCTCACAGGTGAACAGAGAAACTTCCTTCCATCCAAGTAAGGTATGGGCAAACACAGAAACTTGTAACACAGCCTGAATTCAGCACTAACCTGAAAACTGGACTATACTAGCTTAGAAAGGCGGGAGAACAATTATTTTTTTGTTTATTTTATTTTTTTCAGAAAATAAAGCAGATACAATCAAAAAAAATTAAATCCACAGAAATGGCTTTCACACTTGAGTGTGTAGCCTACAACAGTTAAACAGGTAATTTAAACACAAAAACAACTTTGTTAAAGTGCAGATAGTAAAATAAGTACAATATGTAGCTGAAACAAGCTTTTTAAATCACAGAAACTCTAAAAAAAATGAAGTTTTAGGTGGAATTAGCTAAAGCCAGCAAGAAAATGCAGAAAATGATACTTAATCATTCCAAAGTCTGTCTTTTGCCTCTCTGCTGCTGTAGAACTCTGGAGGGTGCCAGGCAGGAGTTTGCTGAGGTGTATACATGCACAAAAAACTTGCAAATGCAGGTTTTATAGTAGGGAAATTAAAGAGATAGAAATTAGCCCAAAATGGCCAATAAACTACTAATTTCTGGGCTGAAACCACTCCTCCAGGTACAGATAGGCTGCTCAAAGATGAACAGAGAAACTTCCTTCTATCCAAGTAAGGTATGGGCAAACAAAGAAACTTGTAACACAGCCCTGAATTCAGCACTAACCTGAAAACTGGACTATACTAGCATAGAAAAGTGAGAAAAAAGTATATATTTTTTGTGGGGATTTTTTTTTTTTTCAGAAAATAAATCAGATACAATAAAAAAAAAAACAATTTAAATGCACAAACAAGGCTGTCACACTTGAATGTGTAGCCTACAACAGTTAAACAGGTAATTTAAACACAAAAATGACTTTGTTAAAGTGCAGGCAGTAAAATAAATACAATATGAAGCTGAAACAAACTTTTTAAATCACAGAAACTATAAAAAATGGCGTTTTTGGCGTAATTAGCTAAAGACAGCAAGAAAATGCAGAAAAAATATACTTAATCACTCCAAAGTCTCTCTTTTGTCTCTCTGCTGCTGTAGATCTCTGCAGGGCACCAGACAGGAGCTTGCTGAGCTGTATACAAGCACAAAAGCCTTGCAAATGCGGGTTTTATAGCAGGGAAATGAAAGAGATAGAAATTAGCCCAAAATGGCCAATAGACTACTAATTGTCTGGGCTGAAACCACTCCTCCAGGGGCAGATAAGCTGCTCAAAGCTCCCCTCTCTCACAGGTGAACAGAGAAACTTCCTTCTATCCAAGTAAGGTATGGGCAAACACAGAAACTTGTAACACAGCCCTGAATTCAGCCCTAACCTGAAAACTGGACTATACTAGCTTAGAAAGGCAAGAAAACAATAATTTTTTTGTTGTTTTTTTTCAGAAAATAAAGCAGATACAATAAAAAAACACTTTAAATGCACAGAAATGGCTATCACACTTGAGTGTATAGCCTACAACAGTTAAACAGGTACTTTAAACACAAAAACAACTTTGTTAAAGTGCAGGCAGTAAAATAAATACAATTTACTCTTACAATTTAAACTGTGAGCTTTGGCCAACTGAGACCTACATGAGTGGAGTTAAGTAGATTTTTATCTGCACTTTTATCAAATAATGCACGATTTAAAGTAATTTGTTTGTGTTGCATTGAATAATATCTAGCTGGAAGTTCATAGGTTCATAGGTTCATAGGTAGATACTAGGCTATCTGCCCTAGGGCATTTATAAGCCTAGTCAGAGTGTATTTGGCTTCCACCTCCCTATTAGGTTAGCCTGCTGTGCCTCTGTAAAGTAGGTCACAGAAGGTGCCCTTTTAAGATTAGTTTACTGTGCCTCTGTCTAGCAGGGACACAGAAGAGATCCCAGGGGTGAATTTGCGATTTCCCATCCACGCGTCCAGATTTCGCTTGAAGAGGGTCAGCGAGGGGCTATGTCTAACATGAATTGGGATTCTATTCCAGAGTGAGGGGAGCCTCTGGGAAATGAATCTGTCCCTCCAGCATGTCCTATTTATTTTTGTGCTGATGTTTAGGTCGCTGGAGCGTGTAGCTCTAAGGGACTTGGATTTTTTGAGGTGGAGCATGTCCGTTACCTGATGATCACATGAGCAATGAAGCATTTTCATCTTTAATAAAGGCAGCATCAATGACAGCTATCTTCAGAAAAGCTACAACAGACACTGAAAATTCAAAGAGTTACTGTCTTATAGGTTCATAGGTTCATACTAGGCTATCTGCCCTAGGGCATTTATAAGCCTAGCCAGAGTGTGTGTGGCTTTCACCACCCCTTAGGATGAGAATACTACGCCCATTTAGGGTTTAGTTTACTGTGCCTCTGTCTAGTAGTGACACAGAGATGACCCCCGGGGTAAACCTACGATCTCCCATCCACTCGTCAAGATATCTCTTGAAGAGAGTTAGTGAGGGGCTCTGCCTAACATGGACTGGGATTCTGTTCCAGAGTGTAGGGAGCCTCTGGGTTATGAATCTGTCCCTCCAGCATGTCCTATTTATTTCTGTGTTGAGGTTCAAGTCTCTTGGTCTCATGGCTCTGATGGATTTGGATTTTCTGAGGTGGAGCATGTCCATTAATTCTGGATTGGACATGGCCTTGTACGTCAGGCACAGATCGCCTCTGAGTAGGCGGTATGCGACTGAATAGAGCTGGAGTTTCTTCAGCCGGGCAGCATATGACATATGTTTGAGACCCTTTATCCTCTTGGTGAGGAACTTTTGGGGTCTTTCCAACTGCTGCAGGTATCGGGTAAGATACATCCCAAATGGGGCATTGTACTCAATCATTGGCCTGATAAGAGAAGAGTACAGGGGCACAATGACCTCTCTTGATCTAGATGTGAATCCCTTCATGATAAGGTGGGCAATATAGAAGGTCTTCCTAACCACTTTGACAATGTGAGTGTCAAATGAGAGGTTACTGTCAACTTGGGTCCCTAGGTCCCTGATTACCTCTTCCGTACTTAATGGATTACCACCTATGTGATAATTTGTGGGTACCTTGTTTTTCCCAAAGGGTATGACTATACATTTTTTGGCGTTCAGCTTAAGGCCATGGCTCTGGCACCAATTATCCGTTTCTATGAGGCCTCTCTGAAGGATGCTTGTGTCTGCTGGAGTATCAATTATGGCGCCCAGTTTGCAGTCATCTGCGAACTTTGTCAGCCACAATCCTCCTATGTTTGCCTGCACCTCGGAAAAATAAATGCCAAACAAGAGGGGTCCCAGGACTGAGCCCTCTGGGACACCGCTTGTGACTGGCTTAGAGTCTGACATGGCTCCAACAACTCTAACCCTGTGGGTTCTGTCCCTGAGCCAGTTTGCAACCCATCTTGTGACATATGGGTTTACATTTAAGCTGGTGAGTTTGTCTATGATGCCCGAGTGGGGTATTGTGTCGAAGGCTTTTGCAAGGTCAAGGTAGGCTGTGTGAACTGCCTTACCCTCATCAATGGCCTTAGTGACTGTTTCAAAAAAGTCAACCAAATTCAAAAGGCAGGATCTGCCCTTGACAAAGCCAAATTGGGTAGGATCCAATGTCTGTAGGTCCCCAATGTCTTTGTTTATGAGTTCCATAATGATCCTCTCCATAGCTTTGCAGACCAGGCTCGTCAAGCTTATGGGGCAGTAATTTCCAGGGTCCGTAGAAGCACCGCCTTTGTGGAGTGGGACCACTGTTGCCATACGCCACTCTTTGGGTACGTATCCTGTAGTAAGGCTAAGATTAAACAGCAGCTTTATGTGTGGGTTTAGTTCCTCTTGGAGTTCATGTAGCACACAGCCCGGGACACCATCCGGTCCCATTGATGCTGTGTTTTTAGCTTTAGAGAAGGCAGCTCTCACCTGGGCATCTGAGATGTTAGGGAGGCTACACTCTGCTTGGATAGATATTTCTCCTTTTGGGTGGGGAGGGTGAGGAGAAATTTGCACTGAACCTGTCGGCCAGAATGTTGGCAATGTCTGTGGGTTCAGTGTATTTTGTGTCATTTTGGACTAACTCTGAGCATATCTGGGAGTTTCCACCCAGGTTTCTAACATAACTAAAGAAGGCCTTGTGATTGTCTTTTGTGTCTTTTGCGATTTTTCTCTCAAAGTTGGCCTTGGATGATTTTATGAGTGATCGTAGTTTTTTGCTAGTACTGATCAGAGATGCCTTCCCTTTTAGGGATTTTGCTCTGTCATGTAGTAGCTTCCTCCTCCTGTTGTAAAGTTTGTTTATGGCTGGGGTCCACCAGACCGGGCGCCTGCCTTTGGAGGAATGGGTCTTGGTTTTATTTGGGATTGCATGATCCATGCATTCTTGAAGGTGCCCGTAGAAGGCATTTGTAAAGGATTCAGCAGTGTGGGTTGTGGGTTCCACTGGCCCAGGGGCCTTGAAGGATACCACTTCAGTCTTAAGAAGTGTGAAGTTGGCTTTTGAGAAGTTCTTCACTGTGGTCTTTTGTGCAGGGGGTGGGGGCGGGATGTGGATTTCCAGTGAGATTAATTTATGGTCTGCTCTCACCAATAAGGGATATACTTCCGGTGTGGAGCATTTTGTCCCCATGTTTGTGATGATCAGGTCTAGTATATTATCTCCTCTTGTGGGAATGGTAACTAGTTGTTCCATCGCATTTGAGTTTATGAATTCTAGGAACCTTTGGGCTAGGGTGTTGGGGCTTGAGTAATGTTCCCAGTCTATGTTTGGGTAGTTGAAGTCTCCCAATATGATGGTATTTGGAGAGACATTCATACTCTCCAGTGTCTTCAGGAAGGCTGTGTGGGGTTCCTGAGTTTGAGAGGGTGGTCTTTAGCATGCTACAAACTGTAGGGCAGTTTAGCCTATGGGTAGTTGCACCTGGATGGTCTCCGATGCTTCGTGCATTGCCACTAACTTGGAGGTGTGGGTATCTTTGATGAATATGGATACTCCCCCTCCTTTTGTGGTTCGGTCCAAGTTTTGGGGCCGGAAAGCATGGTATAAGGTAAAACCTGATAGTGCTGGGGTGCTCTCAGGAGCCTTGAACCAGGTTTCAGTCACTGCACAGACATTGATGTTCTCCATACTGAGGAGGGCTTCGAGAGCGTGCATCTTGAGGTTTAGACCTCTGGCATTGAGCAGCATTACCCTTAGTTTTTTTTCCACTAGTGTTTTCTAGGGAGGTAAGTTTGTCATTTGAGCCTTGCCTAAAAAAGGCACTACGGGGGTGGCAAGAGCCTTGGCCAATATCCGGAAGCCCAGGGGTGACAGGTGCAAGCCATCCCTTGTGAAGCAGCGTGGCTTGTCAAGCATGTCATCCCAAGCAGACAGACATTGGATCCCCTTAGAATGACACCAGTAATTAAGCCAATTGTTAAAACTGATCATTTTGTCTTTGTACTGTGGCATCATTCTTGGTGAGCGTAAGATGCTGCTCAGGGTCAGGGTCATACCGGCCTGGGCTACATAATCAGAGAGCTCCTCTATGTCTCTTTTCATGTAGTCCAGGGAGGTACGTCTCAGGTCGTTCACACCGGCATGGACAATGACTGAGTCATATTTGTACTTGCCGTGGAGTGACCTGAGTGCTTGTGTTATGTGACGGATTCTAGCACCTGACAGGCAGCTTACTGTGACCTTTTCCTTGTTCAGTCTGGTGAGCGGGACGTCAGTGTGTCTGACTATGGAGTCACCTATTACAAGTGTGTCTGGCATGTTGTTTGGCCTTAAGGGCTGTGACTGTTTCGCACACTGACTTTGTGAACTATGTGTTGCATGTGCTATGTCTTGAGGTGGCGGTCGCTTGGGTGTCTGCTTTGGAGGCCTCTGTTGTTTTGGTAGATTTTTAATCAGCGCCTCCAAGTATGTTTTTGTGTGTTTATGTGTTTGGTTTGCAGTTGTGATAGTTCTATGTGAGACTGGGTTTGTGGTGTCCGTGGTTACCTTCTCCTCCTGACTGGTCTTGCCAGTACTGAGTTGAGAGAGCTCAGCCTCCAGTTTGGCTATATAGTTGCATCTCCCGCATATATTTTTATTTGTTGGGAGGAGTAGAGGGTTGTCTGTGTACATGAGGCAATTGTAACATTGCCTCAAGATTCCCAGATTCACCAGCTGAACAGGAGAGGACGCCAGCAACTGACCCTTCGACATACTAGAATAGTAAAAAAGATTGCTGTGTAACTGAGTCAGAAAGGACCTATAGGGAAATGGGTACTCAAGAGAGTTTAGGTGAATGAAGTACTTTCTTTTGTTTAAGAGTGCTATACCTGTATAAAAAATGCTTTAGGAGCAAGTGCTGAGCTTTTCAGATAGAGAATATGCTGTTTAGATTGCAAGTAGAGCAGTTCTAAGGGAAAAATTGAAGAGCAGACTTTACAGAGCCAGAAATAGTTTAAACTTGATTAACCGGCGCTGCCCGATGCTGCTCTATGAGCAACTTCGCGCAAAATCGTGCAAAAGCACGCAAAAGCGCGCAAAAACGGGCTTTATAGCAGGGGGTGAAGAGAACCAGGAATTGACGCAAATTGGCCAATAAACTACAAATTGCTGGGCTGGAACCACTCCTCTAGGGACAAATAGGCTGTTCAGTGCTCCCCACTCCCATTGGTGAACAAAGAAGCTTCCTCTTATCCAAATAAGGATATGGATAGCACAGGAACTAAGACAAAGCCCAGAGATCAGCAAAATCTGAAGACTGGACTATTCTAGTTCAGTAAGGTGGGAAAACAAGGATATTTTTTGTTTTTTTTCTTTTTTTTACAGAGACAGAAGAAAAAGATACAGTAGCAAACAGTAAATGCTATAAAACGGCTAGCGCACTTGAGTGTGTTAGCCTAACAGTTAAATTAAACAAAAAATAACTTTTTAAAGTGCAAACAGTTTAGAATCAACACAGGTACAGTATAAACAATATGCAGAGCTGTTTTTTAGGTGAAATGCAGTCGAGATACAGTAATTAAAGCGAAAGCCAGAAAAAATATTTAAAAATCAAGGAAAGTCACTCTTTCACTCTCTGCTGCTTGTAGAACTCTGCAGGACACCACGAGGAGTTGTGCTGAGTCGTATACAAGCGAAAAAGTGTGCAAAAATGGGCTTTATAGCAGGGGGTTGAAAAGAGCCAGGAATTGACCCAAAATGGCCAACAAACTACAAGTTGCTGGGCTGGAACCACCCCTCTAGGGACAAATAGGCTGCTCAGTGCTCCCCACTCCCACTGGTGAACAAAGAAGCTTCCTCTTATCCAAATAAGGATATGGATAGCACAGGAACTAAGACAAAGCCCAGAGATCAGCAAAATCTGAAGACTGGACTATTCTAGTTCAGTAAGGTGGGAAAACAAGGATATTTTTTGTTTTTTTTCTTTTTACAGAGACAGAAGAAAAAGATACAGTAGCAAACAGTAAATGCTATAAAACAGCTAGCGCACTTGAGTGTGTTAGCCTAACAGTTAAATTAAACAAAAATAACTTTTTAAAGTGCAAACAGTTTAGAATCAACACAGGTACAGTATAAACAATATGCAGAGCTGTTTTTTAGGCGAAATGCAGTTGAGATACAGTAATTAAAGCAAAAGCCAGAAAAAATACTTAAAAATCAAGGAAAGTCACTCTTTCACTCTCTGCTGCTTGTAGAACTCTGCAGGACACCACGAGGGGCTGTGCTGAGTCGTAGACTGTTTTTTCAGTAGGTCTTATACAAGTGGTATTTTCAGTTAAGGCTTGTTAAAAAACCTGCATAGCCAGTGATAACTGGGGGTAGTTTACCTCATTGTTATTCGGTTTCTGTCTTATACAAGTGGTACAGTGAATTGTTTTCTGTTTAAACTGTGAGCTTTGGCCAACTGAGACCTACATGAGTGGAGTTAAGTAGATTTTTATCTGCACTTTTATCAAATAATACACGATTTAAAGTAATTTGTTTGTGTTGCATTGAGCAATATCTAGCTGGAAGTTGACTGTTTTTTCAGTAGGTCTCCACCCACCCTCCCTGTTTTTGTCGTGGTGTTAATCTTGGTGGCTGTGAAACTGCCTGCCCCTCTTGTAAATTTGCACTTGGATACTCCTCCTGGACCCATCTCATTTGCTCACTCAAAAATCTGCTTTTACTGTATTTGTGTTTCTTCTTACTTTATTTTGCTTTTGCGTCATCTTAAAAGTACTCAGTTGTATTTATTACTGCTTGGTGTAACTCATTTTAGTTTAAGCACTTGGGCTTCAGACCACTTGTTTTACATTAAGAAGGTTTGTGGTCTGCACTGTAGTGGCAGGACAGGTAGCTTACATCCTTCTAAGTTGGGAACTGCTGATTGAGGGCTCAGTGTCTGTTATTCTAAAAGTGTATTAATTCTGGTTAAAGCACTTGGGCTTCAGGCCAGTTATTTAACATTAAGAGGGTTTGTGGTCTGCACTCTTGTGGGAGGAGAGGCTGGCCTCTGCCCTTCTGAGCTGGGAATTTCTGGTTAAAGGCTTAGAGTGCCTGCATATTTGAACTGCTTCTTACTGAAACTGGTACACCTTGTTTGCTGTAGCATAGAGTAGATCCAGGCCTGCTGAATCTAGCTTTGTTTGTATAACTTGAGCACTAATCCAGGCATTCTTTAAAGTATTCAATTGTATTTATTACTGCTTGGTAGTAACTTGATTAAAGTGTAGCTATCATTCTAAGTCTTTTGGATTAAGCACTTGGGCTTCAGACCACTTGTTTTACATTAGGAAGGTTTGTGGCCTGCACTGTGGTGGCAGGACAGGTAGGTTACATCCTTCTAAGTTGGGAACTGCTGATTGAGGGCTAAGTTTCTGTTATTCTAAAAGTGTATTAGTTCTGGTTTAAGCACTTGGGCTTCAGGCCAGTTATTTTACATTAAGAAGGTTCGTGGTCTGCACTCATGTGGGAGGAGAGGCTGGACTCTGCCCTTCTGAGCTGGGAATTTCTGGTTAAAGGCTTATAGTGCCTGCATATTTGAACTGTTTCTTACTAAAATTGGTACACCTTGTTTGCTGTAGCATAGACTAGATCCAGGCCTGGTGAATCTAGCTTTGTTTGTATGCTTGTTGTTTGTTTGCTTGTTATTTCCCTGAAATGCTAATTCCACCTAAAACACGGCTTTTCAGCACTTCTGTGGATCCCTAGTGATATCTGCATTGCTTACTGTACCTATTTCCTTGTTTCACTTGAATGAAAGTTACTGTTTGTCGTTTTTGCATTTAAGTTACCTGGGACTTGCTCACTAAAGCAATTATATAGGTCAGCACTAAAAAATTAAAAGCACTACACTCTCACAAACTCCCCTTGAGTACCTTGTTCCCCAATGACCCTTTTTTTTCAATTATAAAGGAATTCCCAATACTATTCTAGCATGTCCAAAGGTCAGTTGTCAATCTCCTCTCCAGTCCAGCTGGTGAATCTGGGAATCTTGAGGCAATGTTACAACTGCCTCATGTACACAGACAACCCTCTCCTCCTCCCAACAAATTCCAACACATGTGAGAGATGCAACCATATAGCCAAACTGGAGGTTAAGCTCTCTCAACTCAGTACTGGCGTAACCAGTCAGGAGGAAAAGGAAACCACACTCACTACAATTCCAGTCTCACATAGACCTACCACGACAGCAAACCAAACACATAAACACACAAAAACATACTCGGAGGCTCTAAATAAAAATCTGCCTAAGCAGCAGAGACCTCCAAAGCAGACACCCAAGCAACCGCTACCCCAAAACAAAACACGTGCAACACATAGCTCACAAAGCCAGTGTGCCGAACAGTCACAGCCCTAAAGGCTAAACAACACACCTGATACACTTGTAACAGGTGACTCTATCATCAGGCACACTGATGTCCCGCTCACCAGGCTGAACAAGGAGAAGGTCACGGAGAGCTGCCTGTCGGGTGCTAGGATCCGCCACATAACCCAAGCACTCAGGTCACTCCAAGGCAAGTGCAAATATGACTCAGTCATTGTCCATGCTGGTGTGAATGACCTGAGACATACCTCCCTGGACTACATGAAAAGAGACATAGAGGAGCTCTCTGAGCATGTAGCCCAGGCCGGTATGACCTTGACCTTGAGTAGCATCTTACCCTCACCAAGAATGATGCCACAATATGAAGACAAGATGATCAATTTCAACAATTGGCTTAAGTATTGGCGTCATTCAAAGGGGATCCAATGCCTGTCAGCATGGGATGACATGCTCAACAAGCCACGATGCTTTGCTAGGGATGGTTTGCACCTACCATCCCTGGGCTTTTGGATATTGGCAAAGGCTCTTGCTACCCCCATAGTGCCTTTTTTAGGCAAGGCTCAAAAGACAAATCCACCTCCATAGGTATCACAAGGAATAAGAAACTAAGAGTAATGCTACTCAACACCAGAAGTCTAAACCTCAAGATGCATGCACTCGAAACTCTCCTTAGCATGGAGAACATTGCTATCTGTGCAGTAACAGAAACCTGGTTCAAGGCTCCCGAGAGCACCCCAGCACTACCAGGTTATACCTCATACCATGCTTTTCGGCCCCAAAACTTGGACCGAACCACAAAAGGAGGGGGAGTATCAATATTCGTCAAAGATACGCACACCTCCAGGTTGGTGGCACAGCATGAAGCATCAGAGATTATCCATGTGCAACTAACAGTGGGTAAAACTGCATTCCAGTTTATACCCTGCTACAGACCACCCTCCCAAACCCAGGAACTCCACTCGGCCTTCCTGAGAACACTGGTAAATATGAAGGTCTCTCCAAACACCATTATGTTGGATGACTTCAACTACCCAAACATAGACTGGGAGCATTACTCTAGCTCCAACACCCTAGCCCAAAGGTTCCTAGAATTTATAAACTCAAATGCTATGGAACAACTTGTTACCACTCCCGCAAGAGGGAAAAACATACTGACCTGATCATCACCAACATGGGGACTCTATGCTCCAGACCAGAAGTGTATCCCTCACTGGTAAGATCAGACCATAAACTAATCTCACTGGATATTCACATCCCGACCCCGCCCCCTGCCCAGAAAACCACAGTGAAAAACTTCTCTAACGCAAATTTCACACACCTCAAAACTGAGGTGGAATCCTTCAAAGCCCCCGTGCCTGTGGAAAATACAGCCCAGACCGCAGAATCCTTTATAAACGCATTCTATGAACACCTTCAGGAATGCATGGATCATGCAATCCCAAATAAAACCAAGACCCAATCCTCCAAAGGCAGACGTCCTATCTGGTGGACCCTAGCCATAAACAAACTATACAATAGAAGGAGGAAGCTACTACATGATAGAGCAAAATCCCAAAAAGGGAAGGCATCTCTGATCAGTATTAGCAAAAAAGTACAGGCACTCATAAAATCATCTAAGGCCAGCTTTGAGAGAAAAATTGCACAGGACACTAAAGATAATCACAAGGCTTTCTTTAGTTATGTTAGGAACCTGGGTGGGAATTCCCAGATATGCTCAGAATTAGTCCAAAATGACAAAAAATACAGCAAACCCACAGACATTGCCAACATCCTAGCTGACAGGTTCAGCGCAAACTTCTCCCCCCCCCTCCCCATCAAAAGGGCAAATATCTATCCCAGCAGAGTGCTACCCCCCTAACATCTCAGATGCTCAGGTAAGAGCTGCCCTCTCCAAAGCAAAAAACACAGCATCAATGGGACCAGATGGTGTCCTGGGCTGCATCTTACATGAACTCCAAGAAGAGCTAAACCCAAACATAAAACTACTGTTCAATCTCAGCCTTACTACAGGATATGTACCCAAAGAGTGGAGTACAGCAATGGTGGTCCCTCTCCACAAAGGTGGTGCCTCAACGGATCCTGGAAACTATCGCCCCATAAGCCTGACTAGCTTGGTCTGCAAAGATATGGAAAGGATCATCATGGACCTTATAAATAAAGATATTGGGGACCTACAGACACTGGATCCTACCCAGTTCTGCTTTGTTAAGGGCAGATCCTGCCTCTTAAACCTGGTCGATTTCTTCGAAACAGTCACCAAGGCCATTGACGAGGGGAAGGTGGTCCACACAGCCTACCTGGACCTCGCAAAAGCCTTCGATACAATACCCCACTCAGGCATTATAGATAAGCTCACCAGCTTAAATATAAACACCTATGTCACTAGATGGGTTGCAAACTTGCTCATTGACAGAACCCACATGGTTAGAATTGCTGGAGCCATGTCAGACTCCAAACCAGTTACAAGTGGCGTCCCACAAGGCTCAGTCCTGGGACCTCTCTTGTTCGGTATATATTTCTCAGAGGTACAGGCCAACACGGAAGGACTGTGGCTGACCAAGTTCGCAGCTGACTGCAAACTGGGTGCCATAATCGACTCTCCAGCCGACACAAGCATCCTCCAAAAGGGCCTCATAGAAACAGACAACTGGTGCTAGAGCCATGGCCTCAAGCTAAATGCAAAAAGTGTATAGTCATCCCCTTTGGCAAAAACAAAGTGCCCACAAATTACCACATAAGTGGTAATCCATTAAGTATGGAAGAAGTAATTAGGGACCTGGGGACCCAAGTTGATAGTAATCTCTCATTTGACAACCACGTGGCCAAAGTGGTTAGAAAAACATTTTATATAGCCCACCTAATCATGTAGGGATTCACATCTAGATCAGGGGAGGTCATCGTGCCTCTTTACTCATCCCTCATCAGGCCCATAATTGAGTACAATGCCCCTTTTGGGATGTACCTTACCAGACACCTGCAGCAACTGGAAAGACCCCAAAAGTACCTCACCAAGAGGATCAAAGGGCTCAAACAGATGCCATATGCTGCCTGGTTAAAGAAACTCCAGCTCTACTCAGTGGCATACCACCTGCTCAGAGGCGATCTGTGCCTGACATATAAAGCCATGTCCTACCTGGAGTTAATTGACATGCTGCACCTCAGAAAATCCAAATCCCATCGAGCTATGCGCTCGAGAGACTTGAACTTCAGCACTGAAATAAATAGGGCATGCTGGAGGGGCAGATTCATAACCCAGAGGCTCCGTTCACTCTGGAATAAAATCCCAGTCCAGGTTAGGCAGAGTCCCTCACTGACTCTCTTCAAGAGGAATCTTGATGAGTGGATGGGGGATCGTAGGTTTACCCCGGGTATCACTTCTGTGTCACTGTTAGACAGAAGCACAGTATACTAACCTCAAAAAAGGGCATAGCAAAATTAATTTAAAATGGGTGGCGAAAGCCAAACACACTCTGGCTAGGCTTATAAATGCCCTAGGGCAGATAGCCTAGTATAAACCTATGAACCAATGTAGCTGAGACAAGCTTTTTAAATCACAGAAACTCTAAAAAATGGCATTTTAGGCGTAATTAGCTAAAGACAGCAAGAAAATGCAGAAAAATTATACTTAATCACGCCAAAGTCTCTCTTTTGTCTTCCTGCTGCTGTAGAACTCTGCAGAGCACCAGGTAGGAGCTTGCTGAGCTGTATACAAGCACAAAAACCTTGCAAATGCAGGTTTTATAGAAGGGAAATGAAAGAGATAGAAATTAGCCTAAAATGGCCAATAAACTATTAATTTCTGGTCTAAAACCACTCCTTCAGGGACAGATAGGCTGCTCAAAGCTCCCGTCTCTCACAGGTGAACAGAGAAACTTCCTTCTATCCAAGTAATGTATGGGCAAACACAGAAACTTGTAACACAGCCCTGAATTCAGCACTAACCTGAAAACTGGACTATACTAGCTTAGAAAGGTGGAAAAACACGTATTTTTTTTTTGTTTTTTTTCAGAAAATAAAGCAGATACAATCAAAAAAACACTTTAAATGCACAGAAATGGCTATCACACTTGAGAGTGCATCTGCAACAGTTCAACAGGTAATTTAAACACAAAAATGACTTTGTTAAAGTGCAGTTAGTAAAATAAGTACAATATGTAGCTGAAACAAGCTTTTTAAAATCACAGAAACACTAAAAAAATAGGTGTTTTAGGCAGAATGAGCCAAAGGCAGCAAGAAAATGCAGAAAAATGATACTTAATCATTTCAAAGTCTCTCTTTTGCCTCTCTGCTGCTGTAGAACTCTACATGGTACTAGGCAGGAGTTTGCTGAGCTATATACAAGCACAAAAAACTTGCAAATGTGGGTTTTATAATACGGAAATTAAAGAGATAGAAAGTATCCCAAAATGGCCAATAAACTACTAATTTCTGGTCTGAAACTACTCCTCCAGGGACAGATAGGCTGCTCAAAGCTCCCCTCTCTCACAGGTGAACAGAGAAACTTCCTTCTATCCAAGTAAGGTATGGGCAAACACAGAAACTTGTAACATACCCCTGAAATCAGCACTAACCTGAAAACTGGACTATATTAGCTTAAAGAGGCAGGAAAACAAGTATATATTTTTGTTTTCTTTTTATTTTTTTCAGAAACTAATGCAGATACAATCAAAAAAACACTTTAAATGCACAGAAATGGCTATCACACTTGTCTGTGTAGCCTACAACAGCTAAACAGGTAATTTAAACACAAAAACAACTTTGTTAAAGTGCAGGCAGTAAAATAAGTACAATATGTAGCTGAAACAAACTTTTTAAATCACAGAAAAATTAAAAAGTAGGTGTTTTAGGTGAAATTAGCTAAAGGCAGCAAGAAAATGCAGAAAAATGATAGTCACACCAAAGTCTCTCTTTTGTCTCTCTGCTGCTATAGAACTCTGCAGAGCACCAGGCAGGAGCTTGCTGAGCTATATACAAGCACAAAAGCCTTGCAAATACGGGTTTTATAGCAGGGAAATGAAAGAGATAGAAATTAGCCCAAAATGGCCAATAAGCTACTAGTTTCTGGTCTGAAACCACTCCTCCAGGGACAGATAGACTGCTCAAATCTCCCCTCTCTCACAGTCGAACAGAGAAACTTTCTTCCATCGAAGTAAGGTATGTGCAAACACAGAAACTTGTAACACAGCCTGAATTCAGCACTAACCTGAAAAGTGGACTATACTAGCTTAGAAAGGCAGGAAAACAAGTATTTTATTTTTTTTTTTTTTTTTTTTTTTTCAGAAAATAAAGCAGATACAATAAAAACATTAAATGCACAGAAATGGCTATCACACTTGAGTGTGTAGCCTACAACAGTTAAACAGGTAATTTAAACACAAAAACAACTTTGTTAAAGTGCAGGCAGCAAAATAAGTGCAATATGTAGCTGAAACAAGCTTTTTAAATAACAGAAACTCTAAAAAATGAAGTTTTAGGTGGAATTAGCTAAAGCCAGCAAGAAAATGCAGAATAATGATACTTAATCATTTCAAAGTCTCTCTTTTGCCTCTCTGCTGCTGTAGAACTCTGCAGGGTGCCAGGCAGGAGTTTGCTGAGCTGTATACAAGTACAAAAAACTTGCAAGTGCGGGTTTTATAGTAGGGAAATTAAAGAGATAGAAATTAGCCCAAAATGGCCAATAAAGTACTAATTTCTGGGCTGAAACCACTCCTCCAGGTACAGATAGGCTGCTCAAAGATCCTCTCTCTCACAGGTGAACAGAGAAACTTCCTTCTAGCCAAGTAAGGTATGGGCAAACATAGAAACTTGTAACACAGCCCTGAATTCAGCACTAACCTGAAAACTTGACTATACTAGCTTAGAAAGGTGGGAAAACAATTACTTTTTTGTGTTGTTTTATTTTTTTCAGAAAATAAAGCAGATACAATCAAGAAACACTTTAAATGCACACAGAAATGGCTATCACACTTGAGTGTGTAGCCTACAACAGTTAAACAGGTAATTTAAACACAAAAACAACTTTCATAAAGTGCAGGCAGTAAAATAAATAAAATATATAGCTGAAACAAGCTTTTTAAATCACAGAAACTCTAAAAAATGAAGTTTTATGTGGAATTAGCTAAAACCAGCAAGAAAATGCAGAAAAATGATACTTAATCATTTCAAAGTCTCTCTTTTGCCTCTCTGCTGCTGTAGAACTCTGCAGGGTACCAGGCAGGAGTTTGCTGAGCTGTATACAAGCACAAAAAACTTGCAAGTGCGGGTTTTATAGTAGGGAAATTAAAGAGATAGAAATTAGCCCAAAATGGCCAATAAACTACTAATTTCTGGGCTGAAACCACTCCTCCAGGTACAGATAGGCTGCTCAAAGATCCTCTCTCTCACAGGTGAACAGAGAAACTTCCTTCTATCCAAGTAAGGTATGGGCAAACACAGAAACTTGTAACACAGTCCTGAATTCAGCACTAACCTGAAAACTGGACTATACTAGCTTAGAAAAGTGGGGGAAAAGTATATATTTTTGTGGGGTTTTTTTGTTTGTTTTTCAGAAAATAAATCAAATACAATCAAAAAAATACTTTAAATGCACAGAAATGGCTATCACACTTGAGTGTGTAGCCTACAACAGTTAAACAGGTAATTTAAACACAAAAAATGACTTTGTTAAAGTGCAGGCAGTAAAATAAGTACAATATGTAGTTGAAACAAACTTTTTAAATCACAGAAACTATAAAAAATTGCATTTTAGGCATAATTAGCTAAAGACAGCAAGAAAATGCAGAAAAATAATACTTAATCACTCCAAAGTCTCTCTTTTGTCTCTCTGCTGCTGTATATCTCTGCAAGGCACCAGGCAGGAGCTTGCTGAGCTGTATACAAGCACAAAAGCCTTGCAAATGTTGGTTTTATAGCAAGGAAATGAAAGAGATAGAAATTAGCCCAAATGGCCGCTAGACTACTAATTTTCTGGGCTGAAACCACTCCTCCAGGGACAGATAAACTGCTCAAAGCTCCCCTCTCTCACAGGTGAACAGAGAAATTTCCTTCTATCCAAGTAAGGTATGGGCAAACACAGAAACTTGTAACACAGCCCTGAATTCAGCACTAACCTGTAAACTTGACTATACTAGCTTAGAATGGTGGGAAAACAATTATTATTAGTATTGTTTTATTTTTTTCAGAAACTAATGCAGATACAATCAAAAATACTTTAAATGCACAGAAATGGCTATCACACTTGAGTGTGTAGCCTACAACAGTTAAACAGGTAATTTAAACACAAAAACTACTTTGTTAAAGTGCAGGCAGTAAAATAAGTACAATATGTAGCTGAAACAAGCTTTTTAAAACAGAAACTCTAGAAAAATCGGCGTTTTAGGAGTAATTAGCTAAAGGCAGCAAGAAAATGCAGAAAAATTATACTTATTCACTCAAAAGTCTCTCTTTTGTCTCTCTGCTGCTGTAGAACTCTGCAGGGCACGAGGCAGGAGCTTGCTGAGCTGTATTCAAGCAGAATTATACAATTATACTGGAATTGATGCCAGCAAAACTGATAGTCATTTAGAAGAATATGCAATCATGGCAATAGAACAATAGGGTAATAAAAGAAAGTCATATGGAACAAAGGATCATTTGTGTTTAAAGTCATAATGGAGAATTGTAAAAAGGGGATGAATTTAAGTATAGCATGGGTAGACTACAAAAAAGCATTTGACAGCATTCCACATTCATGGATAAAAGAGTACTTACAAATGCATAAGATACACCCTACATTGATTGATCACATTACAGTGACCATGAAACAGTGGCAAAACAGTTTGCAGCTAAACCATGATAAAGGACAAATTATTATCCCGGGGATAAAAATTCAAAGAGGGATATTCCAGGGTGACTCATTGCCACTGCTGCTCTTTTGTCTTGTCCTTAACTCATTAAGCTGTCTCCTTAACAGATGAGGTCATGGTTACAATTTGGCTCCCAGAAAACAACAAAGTGTAGACTTCTCATTGTCTTTTTGTGGATGATTTAAAACTGTCAAATTCAAAGGGGGATATTCCAGGGTAACTCTTTGTCACCACTGCTCTTTTGTCTTGTCCTTAACCCATTAAGCTGTTTGCTTAACAGATTAGGTCATGGTTACATTTTGGCTCCCAGACAACAAGAAAGTATAAATACTTCTCATCATCTTTTTGTGGATGATTTAAAACTGTATAGTTCATCAGATGAGGACTGAAAGCACAACTGCAAGTGGCCAAATTTTCTCAGATGATATAAGAATGTCATTTGGTCTTGATAAATGTGCAAAAGCAACCTTTAAAGCAGGAAAGTTACAGAACCAAGAAAATATCAGCCTGGGACAGGAATATGATATAAAAGAACTTGAGAAGGAGGAAGTATATAAATATTTGGGAATTGATGATGGATAGCAATAAAACATGGACAAATGTAAATAAAACTTAGAGGAGTATTTTAGAAGATTACATTAATACTGAAAACAGCCCTGACATCTAGGAACTAAGTCCAACCTCTAAACTAATTTGCTCTTCCTGTTCTTACAGTTTTAGGGTGAATGACTGGCACCAAACTGTATTAGATCAGTTGTCTAGGAAAACAAGAAAAATGCTTCATGCTTATCAAATGATTATAAAAATTAGTGTATGCCAAGAATATATATCCCTGTTCTGAAGGAATATGGGCCTTCTCAAAACTGAGTACATGTATAGATCTGCAGTTTAGAACTGCATACATATCTGCTGACTTCACCAGATCCAAACATAATGAAAGTTTTAAAACAAAAACATGAGGAGAACAAGTCTAAGATGACTTCCCTGCTTATTTTAGCATTAGCATACCAGTGTCAAGAGGGAATGGAAATCAAAGCAGAAGTAGACAAAAATCAGGCAGCAACTGAATGGGCAAAAAAACAAAACAAAAGAAAGGTCATAAGGTGAAGGATCAGATGAGAAGGCAAGAAATGCGGAAATGCATAAATATAGTTACAAGTACAGAAAACTCCTGGAATAACCTCAGGTTGACTAGGATATGATGCAGAAATGGTTACGAAGAGATGAATTTAAACCAAAAGACAAAAGATAAATATTGGCAGCCCAGGATAGTGGACTATGTAAATGTTGATTTACAAAGTCCATTAAACATTTTGGAGAAATAGACAATTGTCTGTTTTGTGAAACAGAATTGGAAAAAGTCACACATCTTGTTGCTAGGTGCGATACACTAATGGCATTAGGCCTGTATACTGAAAGGTATAATAATGTGGCAGGACTGCTGCACTGGGTATTGTGCAAACATTATAATATTGAAGTAGCTAAGAAGCATTGGAAAAATGAGCCCCAAAGCATTATAAAAAACAATGAAGTTTATACGACATGGGATCAGCCCTTACCAACAGTTCAAAAACATATGCGAGAAAACCAGAAGTAATAGTCCATGAAAAAAAGACAAAAGTTGCACTGATCATTGAAATTGCTACATCCAGTGATTATTCTGTCTTACATACAGAAAGACACTAAGTCATAAAATACTAGGATTTACAGACAGAAATGAGGGCAATGTGGAAGAAGGATACCCAGACATTTCCAATACTAGTAGGAGCAATGGGCCTCATAAAAAAAATAATTTACAGTCATATTTATTTATTATGTATTTTACATTTGTTTCATAGGTAGGTACTAGGCTATTGGCCCTAGTGCCTATATAAGCCTAGCCAAAAAGGTACCCTGGCTTTTGCCACCCAAGAAAATTATTTTCAATTGTCCCTGTCAAGCAGAGCCAAAGAAGTGATCCCCGGGGTGAATTTCCTATTTCCCATCCAATCATCAAGATTTTTCTTGAAGAGTGCTAATGAGGAGCTTTGTTTGCTATAGCTAGGTAGTTTGTTTCAGACTATGGGAAGTCTCTGGGACAGGAATCTGTCCCTCCAGCATGTTCTGTTTCTTCTGGTGACAAGGTTTAGGTCCCTAGAGTGTGTAGCTCGGGGGGATTAGGATTTCTTTAAGTGGAGCATGTCCAACAGCTCTGGGTTTGACATAGCTTTGTATGTTAGGCAGAGATCACCTCTTAGTAGGTGATATGTGACGGAGTAAAGCTGGAGTGCCTTGAGACGGTCTGTATAGGGCATCTGTTTGAGGCTGGTAATCCTCTTTGTGAGGTAGTTCTGCAGCCTTTCCAGTTGTTGTAGATGTCTTGTGAGGTACATACCAAAAGGGACATTGTACTCTATAGTGGGTCTAATGAGTGATGAGTAGAGGGGAACAATTACCTCTTTTTTCCTGGATGAGAAACCTTTTGTGATGAGTGTGCCATGTAGAAGGATTTCCTGACTACAGTGGTGATGTGATTATCAAAGGAGAGACTACTGTCCACCTGTGTCCCAAAGTCTCTTATCACACTTTCAGTGTTAAGTAGACTACTGCCTATGTGGTAGTTCATGGGTACAGAGTTTTTATCAAAAGGGATGACAGTGCACTTTTTGGCATTGAGCTTGAGGCTAGGACTTTGACACTAGGCATTTGTCTCAGTGAGGCCCTTTTGTAGGATGTCCACATCGTTATGAGTTTCAGTTATGGCTCCTAGTTTGCAGTCATCTGCGAACTTCATTAGCCAAAGACCTTCTGTGTTAGCCTGTACTTCAGAGAAGTAGATACCAAACAGGAGAGGATCCAGGACTGAACCCTGTGGTACTCCAATTGTCACTGGTCTGAAGTCAGATTTGGAGTCTGCTACTTTCACAGTGTGGGTTCTGTCAGTGAGCCAATTGGCAACCCATCTTGTGATGTAGGGATTTATACCTAGTTTAGTGAGTTTATCTATAATTCCAGAGTGGGGGATGGTGTCAAATGCCTTTGCGAGATCTAGATAGGCTATGTGAACCACCTTACCCTCATCTACAGCTTTGGTGACTGCTTCAAAGAAGTCTGTCTGGTTTAGGAGACATGATCTGCCTTTTAAAAAACCTGAACTGGGCGGAGTCTAGAGTTTGGAGATTAACAATGTCTTTGTTTATAAGTTCCATGATGATACATTCCATGGCCTTGCAGACCAGGCTCATCAGGCTAATGGGGCAGTAGTTCCCAGGGTTCATGGTGGATCCCCCTTTGTGGAGTTTGATAACTGTTGCTGTGCACCATTCGGTAGGCAAAAAGCCTGAGGTGAGGCTATGATTGAACATGATATTTAGGTGGGGTGCCAGTTCATTCTGTAGTTCATGTAGAAAGCAGCCTGGGATGTTGTCAGGTCCCATGGATGCTGTGTTCTTGGCTTTGGATAGTGTGTTTTTTACCTGTGCAGCTGTAATTACAGGAACTTTGCATTCTTCCAGTATAGAGATGGGCCCTTTAGGGGGTGAGGGGGGGGGTAAAGTTAGCACTGAAGCTATCTGCCAGGTTGTTGGCAATATCAGTTGGTTCTGTATATATATATATATATATATATATATATATATATATATATATATATATGTGTATATGTATATATATAGTGCCATTGTGCTGTAACTCAGAGCAGATCTGAGTGTTCTCATTGAGATTCTTGACATAGCTATAGAATGATTTGTGGTTGTCTTTAGAAACAGTGGCAATTTTGTTTTCATAAATAGCTTTGGAGGATTTTATGAGGGATCTCAGCTTTTTACTGAGGCTGACCAGGGAGTTCCTCCAATCATGGGATTTTACTCTATTTTGCAGCAGTTTTTTCTTCTCTTGTAGAGTTTGTGTAAGGCAGGAGACCACCAGATTGGCTTTCTTTTTTTGGAGGATAGCATCTTGGTTCTGATAGGGATAGCACCATCCATGCACTTGTGTAAGTGCATATAAAGTGCATTTGTGTAGGATTCAGCAGTCGTACCTCTATTATCCATTTGCATGGGCATCGTAAAGTTTGCCACTTCTGTCTTAAGAAGCGTGAAGTTGACTTTGGAGAAATTTATTAAGGTGGTTTCCCTAATGGGGGGAGAGGGCAGGATGTGGATGTCTTAGGTGATTAGCTTGTGGTCGGATCTGACCAACAAGGACTTGATCTCAGGTGTGGAACACTGGTTTCCCATGTTGGTAATAACCAGGTCTAGAATATTGCTGCCCCTGGTGGGGGTGTGGATAAGTTGATCCAAGGCATTGAAATTTATGAATTCCAGAAAACATTGAGCAAAAGAGTTGGTACATGAGTAGTTTTCCCAGTTAGGGGTGGGGTAGTTGAAATCACCCAGTATTAGGGTGTTAGGTTGTACTCTAATATTTTCCAGTGTATCAAGAAATGAGGAGGGGGAATCCTGGGACATGGTGGGGGATCTGTAGCAAGCTACAATTTGGATTGCAGTCTTGCCCAGAGTTAATTGCACTTGGATAATCTCGGATGCATTATGCTGAGCAACTAGCCTAGAGGTGTGGATATCCTTAATGAATATGGGCACTCCTCCACCTTTAGTGTTTTGGTCCAAGTTAGGTGGCCGAAAGGTGTGGCATGAATTATAGCCTGGTAATGCAGGGGTGCTGTCAGGAGCCTTGAACCAGGTCTCTGTCACTGCACAGATGTCAATGTTCTCCATTTTAAGGAGTGCCTCAAGTGAGTGCATTTTGAGGTTTAGACTTCTAGCATTGAGCAGCATTACCCTCAGCTTTTGCTTGCTTGTACCTATTACGGTGGTGAATTTGTCATTTGAACCTTGCCTAAAAAAGGCACTATTGGGGTGGCAAGAGCCTTAGCCAGTATCTGGAATCCCAAGGGCAACAGGTGCAGGCCATCTCTGGCAAAGCATCGTGGTTTGTCAATCATGTCATCCCAGGCAGACAGATACTGGATCCCCTTAGAATGACATCAGAAGCTTAGCCAATTGTTGAAGTCAATCATTTTGTCCTTGTACTGTGGTATCATTCTGGGTGATGGCAAGATGCTACTCAGGGTTAGGGTCATACCTGCCTGGGCTACAAGATCAGAGAGCTCCTCCATGTCTTTTTTCATGTAGTCCAGGGAGGTACGTCTCAGGTCATTCACACCAACATGGACAATGACGGAGTCATATTTGTACTTGTTGTGGAGTGATCTGAGTGCGTGCATTATGTGACAAATCCTAGCACCTGACAGGCGGCTGACAGTAACTTTCTTCTTGTTTAGCCTGGTGAGTGGAACATCAGTGTGCCTGACTATAGAGCCACATATGACTAGAGTGTTGGGTACGTTGTTATGCCTTATGGGCTGTGCTTGGGTGGCACACTGAGTTTGTGAGCTATGTGTCATTTAGGTTGCGTTGGGGGGTGCAGGTTGCTTGCATTTCTGCTTTGGAGGTCTCTGTTGCTTGGGCAGATTTTTATTGAGAGCCTCCGTGGATGTAGGTGTATGTTTTGTCTTTTTATGTGTGTGTTTTGGTGGTGTAGGTTTTGAGGGACTATGTGATGAGCGTGGTGTGGTGCAAGTGTTTACCCCCTCCTCTTGTCTGTCTATTCCAGTCTTGGGTGAAGAAAGCTTTGCTTCCAGTTTGGTTATATAAGTGCATCTGTCACAAGTTGTAGTGTTGGGTGGTAGGAGGAGAGGGTTGTCTGTGTACATGAGGCAATTGCTGCATTGCTCTGAGATGCCCAGATTCATCACATAGACAGGAGAAACCACCAGGAGCTGACCCATAGACATGCCTGGATAGGTGCTTATTTATTAAGTACTAAAAACTATTTTCCTCTAGACAAGTGAGGAAAGTTGAGTGCTGTAGTAATTTGTAGCTTATTTAGTGCTTACAATGAGTTCTGAACAAGTGCTGAGCTCAAAGAAACAGATCTGAGTGCTAAAACTAAAAAAAAAAAACTGGCTAGTTCTAAGGGAAACTTTGAAGAGCAGACTTTATGGTGCCGGGAATATTTTAACCCTAGCTAAGCGGTGATGAATAAAGTGTATCTTTTTTAATATAACAGTAGCAAATGAGCAAACTGATTTAAATAAATTAACTAATTAACCAATAAAAAGCTAAAAACTGAGCTCTGTTCCAGCAGTCTTCGATCAGACAAGTTCTAACTGCACACTCCTGCCACTAGGGTGCAGGGGAACCTTCTCCAGAAAAAAATGGCCTGGATTAGTGCTCAAGTTATACAAACAAAGCTAGATTCAGCAGGTCTGAATCTAGTCTTGTGTTATAGCAAATAAGGCGTACCAATTTCAGAAAGAAACAGTTCAAATAAGCAGGCACAATAAGCCTTTAACCAGAAACCCCCAGCTCAGAAGGGCAGAATCTAGCCTCTCCTCCCACAAGAGTGCAGACCACACTTTCTTAATGTAAAATAACTGGCCCTGAGCCCAAGTGCTTAAACCAGAACTAATACACTTTTAGAATAACAGATACTAAGCCTTCAATCAGCAACTCCCAACTTAGAAGGATGTAAGCTATCTGTTCTGCCAGGGTTGGGAGGGTGGCCTAATGGTTAAGGTGTTTGCCTTACAAACACAAGGTATAAGGTTTGAATCTCAAAGGGGCCTAAATGGCTAGGCTTAAAATGGCTCACAGGGGCAGTTAGCCTAGTACTAATCTATGAACCTATGTACAGTGAAGACCATAAACCTTCTTAATGTAAAATAACTGGTCTGAAATGCAAGTGTTTAAACCAAAGGCTTAGAATAGCAGTTACAATTTAATCAGGCTACTAACAAGCAGTAATAAATGCAATTAAGTACTTTTAAGAACAGGCAGCAAAAGCAAAATAAAGTAATAAAGTAGGAAGAAACACACATACAGTAAAAACAGATGAATAAAGTGCAATTTTTTATAACAACAGAAAATGAACAAACTGATTTAAACAAATTACCCAATTAACTAGTAAAAAATCTCAAAACGGAGCCCTGTTCCAGCACTCTTCAATCAGACAAGTTCTAACTGCACACTCCTAACACTAGGTTGCAGGAACCTTCTCCAAAAGAAGATGGCCTTGGTTAGTGCTCAAGTTATACAAACAAAGCTAGATTCAGCAGGCCTGAATATAGTCTATGCTACAGCAAACAAGACGCATCAATTTCAGAAAGTAACAGTTCAAATAAGCAGGCACAAAAAAGCCTTTAACCAGAAATTTCCAGCTCAGAATGGCAGAATCTAGCTACCCCTCCCACAAGAGTGCAGGCCACAAACCTTCTTAATGTAAAATAACTGGCCTGTAGCCCAAGTGCTTAAACCAGAACTAATACACTTTTAGAATAACAGACACTGAGCCTTCAATCAGCAATTCCCTACTTACAAGGATATAAGTGACCTGTCCTGCCACAACAGTGCATACCACAAATCTTCTTAATGTAAAACAAATGGTCTGAAGCCCAAGTGCTTAAACCAACATGCTTAAAATAACAGTTACAATTAAATCAGGCTACTATCAAGCAGTAATAAATACAGCAGAATAAATACAATTGAGTACTTTTAAGATGAAGCAAAAGCAAAATAAGATAATAAAGTAGGAAGAAACACAAATACAGTAAAAGCAGATGAATAAAGTGCATTTTTTTAGTAAAGTGCAAGGAGAGAGGATGTGGGTTGGCCTTCTCAAACATTCTCTTTGTATTAAGTAGAGTGAGCACTAGACTGATAGGGGGTGTCCCAGATCAAATTTACAGTAGGGGTGGGCAATTGCAAAGCCACCAACTATACCAACACCACAAGAATAAGGTGGGAGGGAAGGGGAAAAAACAGTTTCAGAACAGATGAGAACAGAAATCAATGCCAGAAAATATATAAAATAATTCAATCAGGCAAAAAAATATTTCAGTCAGGCAAAATTCAGTTAAACAATTAAATAGAAAAATAAAATACAGTACTATCTGTAAAACTGCAAGTTTGCACTTAACTTCAGCTTTTAATACATTTGATTGTAGCCAGCCAAACCACTCAGATATCGAACAGAAAATCCAACAGGGCATGTAACCCTTTTTCAGTAGGGGCCCAGGGAGAAAAGCTTTATTGTTAGTACAAGTTTTGTTAGTAGAAAAATTTTATAATACAATGAAGAAGAATAGTAACAAAAATTAATACCATTATAATATCAAAAAAAAAAACTGAAAAATGACTGGTTTAGTGAAAGACAAGATCAATTACCTTAGTTACATTACATCTGGAAGACAGTTCTTATAATAGTATAAAATACTGACAATGTATACGCTAAATGAGCAATGTAAGTCAATTAGCATTATGTACAAATTGAATAGCATGTTGAAGAATTAAAAACTGCTTGATATTTATAGTGAGAAAGAAATAAGTAATATAAAATAGTAATATGACTGAATTTAGACATGTTACCGATACATGTAACTCCATCCCTGGGATTCATGAAGCTTGCGCCAGGCGCACGCATAGCGTAGGTGTTATAACGCCAAATATGGCCGCCGAGCGATTCAGGTATGATCCAATTCCACGTGCACTACCGGCGTACCCCACATCTGCGCAGCCCCCGGCATAGGTATGCAAATCACCCCATGTGCAGTGTTGCACCATGCAAATGAAGGCATATAGTGATTCATGAAGTGGTGCAGGCGTAGCGTAAGCCCACGGAAATGTAAACCAAAAAACACAGTTTACATTTTCCCAAACATAACATCGGAGCTATGGAAGAGGGCCAGACCCAGGTATCACAACGTGAACATATGCCAATGGCGCAATACACAGCCAATGGCATAAGAAAAGATGCACAATGCGTATATAACAACATTTAATGTCATGTCCACAGTAACGCACAGCAGAACCGCAGGGCATGCGGAAGCTGTAACATAAAGAAATAATATAAAAATGTCATAAAATCGCAACATAATAGAAATCAGGTTTACAGCATAATACACAATGGTAGGCATGGAACACCACAACCAAGGTGCAAGGGTTGCTAAGGGCTTGCGATAGTGTTCGGCGCGGTAACTATGAATTAGTAGTCAATGCCATGCAAATGAGGCAGATAATACTGAATCGCAAATGTCCAGCCGGATGAAGGTTGTACCATACGGCGCAGCAGTATAACACCGAGGAGTGGCTCAGAGGAGATACATGACATCAGCAGAGGGGTGTGCCACCGTAGCACTAAGCACATTGGAGCAGTGCAAATCTGGCCTGTCCGTTGCTAAGCAAAGCTGCAGGACAGGGGTGGGGAGGAATCGTTTAGCTGAGAGCACACATGGTGGCCAAAAGCGCATGTGTACGAGGATGGAAACGTGCCTGAAACCCAGTAATCAGACGCACGCGCCGCAAACAATTGCATAAACAGGAAGGACAGGGGAAGAAAAGAAGGAAATGCGGAAGTAGGGTAATTGGAGTACTAATGAGCAATCAACACCAATCAACCCACGAAGGCCAATCGACGGCAGCTGACAAGTCCGCTTGCAGAAACCTGCAAAACAGGATAGGGGAGGCATGTGAATGCAAAGAAAGGAGGGGAGGTATTGGATTGCAAAGATAGGAGACCTGACACAGCAGAGCAAAGCAAACCGACAGCAGACCGGCAGTAGCACACATAACGCAAGATACACCAGGTCCAGGAAAGCACAAATGAAAGTAGGCTGCAGGATGCACGCCAGAAAATGGTAGGTGCAACACACAGAAATGTAAAGGGAAGGTCAAGAGGTAATCCACAGCAGGCAAATGTAATTCAACACCAAAGGCACCACAATAGTAGTCCCGGCAGTAAAACACATAACGTAACCTGTAGCTACGAATGTACATACACACCCTATGACATCAACGGTGTTCACAGCACAATAGTATAAAGTGTGTAAGCACCCAACACACAACTGTGTATTCCCAAACACCGCACCATAGGTGTAAACACACGGGGAACTTTTAAAATGTACATGTTGGGAGCTGCCATAGCTGTGATTCATCAGCATGTGTCAGAGACTGACGGTGTTGTTGAGGATGATGCCGACAACCACCGCAGGCCTCGGAGGAGAAGGAGAGTGTTCAGACCAAGGGTAACTTACCAGGGGCTACATGACCTGGAGATAGTAGAGCGTTACAGGGTGGACAGAGACATCTTACAGCAAATAGTGGAGCTGTGCCGGCCACGCCTGAGAACCAGAAATAACAGAGGGGAACCCATACCAGTGGACACGAAGGTATGTGTAAGCCTGCGAATACTGGCCACAGGTACTTTTCAAAGGCCAACTGGAGATAGAATGGGTATCTCACAGGCATCAGCATCCAGGGTACTACACCAGTTCCTGGATGCCATGTTACCACATGCTAATGAGCAGATATACTTCCCCAGAACTCAGGAGGAGTTGGCCAGCAATATGCATCACTTCCACCGTGTGGCACAATACCCGGAGGTATTGGGCGCGATAGACTGCACGCACATACAAATCAAGTCACCACCTGGTGAGCAGGGTATGTGCTACATAAACCGCAAGGGATTCCACTCCATCAACTGCCAGGTCGTGTGCAATGCCCAGGGCATTATCATGGATGTGTGTGCTGGCAGCCCTGGAAGCTACCATGACTCCCATATCTGGCATGCCTCACAGCTGTATCAGGTATTTGTCAGGGGGGACATCCCACATGGCCATCTCGTGGAGGATGCTGGCTATGCACTGGAGCCATGGATGAGGACTCCCATCAGAAATGCATACACACCCATGCAAGAACGCCATAATGAGGCACACGCACAAACCAGAATCATCATAGAGCGTGTGTTCGGGATGCTGAAATCACGGCTCCAGTGCTTGGCTACATCTGGTGGAGCCTTGCAGTACTCTCCAGGCACGTGTGCCCACATCGTCATAGTATGTGCCATGCTACATAATATGATCCTGCGGAAGCAGCTGCAGCGGGGACAAAATGGTGAAGGCCCTCATAGCCCACCGCAATTGCCAAGGCCAGTACAGGCACAGAGGGATTCAAACCATGAACACACTGTGCCAGCCCCAGTAGGCAGACGGAGGCGTGCCCAATGTGCCTACGCCTTGGCAAAGAGGGAACGTATAGCACATACTCTGACTGTGTAGGCCCCTACGGACTGACACCTCTCCACCTGCACACACAGTAAAATGGATGGCACACAAACATGACCACCTGTAAATCGTAATGTATAGGTGGCCCAATGTGTGACTTCTACATAGGCAGCCCTCAAACATTGTAAACACAACAGCCAGTGCAACACGGAATGCCAACACCTGAACAGTACATGGGTCCTACAGCATATGGTGGTGCTGTGTGCCTGTCACGTTCCCCGCCATATATATATATATATATATATATATATATATATATATATATGTACACATATGCATATATATGATACAGATAGAAAGGGCAATAGAGGGATATATGGTGATATAGATGGATTCAGCGATATCTGCAAATATGATAGATAGACCAACGACATTCATAACATCATGGAGGTACAAATAAATAGGATACCGCCAACCAAGGAATGTGTAACATACCGACATGCGCAACCACGAGGCTGAAAGACCGATAGAACACAGTACCGGAACAGTACATCCGCGAGGAATAGTATGATGATATGAAGGGACAGTTAGTCACCGCTGACGGTGTCGTGGTCCACGTAGGTACTGTGTTCAACTGAGTCTGTGAGTGCCGTGGTCTGTGTAAGTGTGCGTCGAGGGTGCCGTGTGCGTTTCTGTGTGACTGTAATGTGTGTGTGTCTGCAACATGTGTATGTTGGTGCCAAGTCAGAGGCAGACCAGTATGGTAGGTGTGGGTATAGCTAGGCGTAGGCATACGGTTACTACCTGTACCACAGTAGGAGGGACATCCCCACCCTGGGCAGGTGTGTCCTGACATAAAACAGTACAAAGGGCAAATGTCCGAGATGGTAGGACATAAATATGTCCCATATATAATGTAACAGTCGTATTTAATAGTCATGCCTGTATGTAAGAAACTTAAATGTCACATGCAATATGATAGGTATCCAAAGTCACACAACAATAGGTATGTAGTGAGGATAAAAGTATGTGCTACCTGTGTACTGACCGTGGCCACGTGTTGGCCTGTAAACACCGCTTTGTGTCCCGCAAGTGTCCAACAATGACCATATGATAAGGTGGCAACCCATGGCAAACAGGCTCTTTTAACAACACAACCACAATGACTGCAAATATCTGGGACAGAAATACAAGGGATAGCTGTCACCTACACATATCCCCTGATATATCGCTGCAATTATGGAGGTATACAAGTAGCAAGCTCACCTGCAGACGATATAGAAACCAATTAACAACGGCCCAACGTACAATCCCGTAACATAAGTCTACTAACTGTTAGCTCTCTAATCAGGGACGGAGCCCACACACATATATATGGATTATGTAGAAATGCAAGGCCCACAAACCGTATATGTTACGTACAACCACCAACATCCCCCACACTAGAAACTAAAGCAATACAAACTGTAATAGCAGCACATACATCCAGTCAGTCAATTACATCTGCAGAACCCTCAACATACCGTGTGGGAGACACAATTAAAGGCAACATGCAAAATTGCAGGCGTAGTATAATGGAACAAACAGCCATGTTACAGGTATTGATTGCAATACTCCGTTATTAGACGTCGGGATGACAGGTACTCCCACATGTTGAACCAAATACTCTACCTGTCACACACAATCCACGGGGGACATGAATCCAAACTATACTTGTCTCCATGCATAGCAGTTGCAGTTACACATAACAAAACACAATACAGACCGTCCCGAAGGTAGGGCAAATAGGCAACGCCAAGTGGAGAATCAATTATACCCCACTGTCGCGTAATTGGTGAATGGAGTAGCTGCACAGCTGATATGCAAGTAATTAGTCACTCAGGAACACCAATTGGTGGGAAGAATCCACATGTTTCAGGTATCGACGTATATAAGGATGACTCGCCAGACATTCAAACCGTATGCTCATACCGAAAAACATTGGAAACACTGTGAGAGAGATAGAATCGAAATGCCGTAACGACGACAAGGTATGTAGAACGCCCGATATGTAAGGTTATGTATAGCATGATCTGTATTAATTAGTTTTACTGTATGTATAGCCTGGTTTGCATTAATTAAACGTGTCCGCAATGCATAAAGTGGGGAAAGGTATTTATGTAGTGATGTCTTGCTGAGCATACTAACACTTGTAGAATCTGTCGTCAGCAGTGGGACACAAGGTACATAGCACAGACACCAGAAGGGATGCTACATGAGGCCATTACACAGAACAATGCCATACAACCCGCCATCAGTGGTAGGGTATGTCCAACAAGGACGTGCCATAGCAGAGGATAGTATATGTTGATCTACTGTCACAGCATGCATGTGTATGGGCAAATAACGTTAGTGACATATGTAAGGTGGTCCCGCTGAGCAAGTATGCTTTGCATCATGGGATACTATGTGAAATATGTGTAATGTATAGTATTATAGGTAGATATGACAGATATTCAACACAGCATAACAGGCATAGCATGCATACCACAGGTACCATCTATTGGTATGTACAATAACAGGATACATATGGCCTGTAGGTATGGGACATAGTAATAGCATGATAGCTAATCTAAATGGAAGGGCTACCAAGTAACCATGTACAAAGGACAAGTAATAGATGCACAGGTGCATAGTGGGGTACTATGCAGTCTGTCAAGTCCATGTGTAAGCACAACTACAGTGTTCACACTAGTGGCACCTCTCCAGGGTAGTGCCCTGTGAAGAGCAGAGCCAGGCGTCACCTGCACCACTGCACAGTACAGCCACTGCAGTGATCCCAGGCCTACATGTGTCTGCCAACCACCAAGGGAGGTATCAAATGAACAGTGCTACTGAGTGTCCCTGCGTGATGTACTGAAGACTTATGTTCCACAGCATGGTGAGTGTTCGGTATGGGAATGTAACCCAGAAGCACATCCCACTCATTGTGGCATGTGTGCACATATCCATGAGCATGTTGCTCACAGTGGCCTCTGCTTATCTTGCGTATGAGGAGTATATCCATCAATAATGTTGTGGACATGGGTCCTGTCTGATCAGCAGAGGTCACCCCTGAGTATGTAGTATGCAAATGTGTACAGATGTGGTGTCCATAGTGCAGCCGCAAATCGACACTGTCGGAGCTCAGTAAACGTCATGGTATGTCAATGTTGTGGCATGTAAAGCTGTAGCTGTTGTGTAAGGTACACCCTAAATGGGGTGGTGTACCCTTGAATGTGTGTAGATGTCATGTGTTCAGAGGTACAATGGGTGCCTATGTACCAGTTACACACCCAGTACAGATAGGTGTGGCCACGTAGGAGGATATCCACGCCACAGTGGCAATACGGTAACCACAGGAGTGGGTGCGACATATGTGTGTACTGCAAACATGTACAATGTGATATGTATGTAGGGGACCACCATCCATGTGATAGTCAGTGGGTGAATGGTGTAATGCAAAGGTGATGTGCATGCACCTTGTGTCATGCAGCCTGCTGCCATGATAGTCATATTATGTATCTGTCACAGCGACATCCGTATGGTTGGAGTCAGTATCAGCTGGTGGAGCAATCATGGCGCTTGGTATGTAGGGGTTCTAAAGCCAGGCAAGGAAAGTCCCCTGTGCCAGCCTGTTCCACAGGGAAGCATATACATAACATGAAGGGCCCTATGACTGAGGACCGTGGTATGCCAAAGTACCCGACATGTAGTAGGTACTATGGTATGCTGGCCTCACTGTGTGTCCTGTCCATGAGCCACATAGCATAACATCGTGAGACACAGGGTACGATGTGCAGGTGGATGTGTATGTTGTCAATACCAGAATGGGGAATGGTGCTGAAAGGCAATGAGAGGACAATGTAGGATGTGTGGACTCCCGTACCATCAGCAACTGCCCTGGTAACTGTATAAAAGGAGTCCACCATGGGTAGGGGCCATGCTCTGGCCTTAACAAGCCCAACCCAGGTGGCAGCAGAGGACGGGAGACCAACAATGTCTCTGAGAATGACGTCCCTGATGATGTGTCCCATAGCCACGCAGAACAGTCCAGTCAGGTGTGTAGGACTATAGTCCCACTCGTGCAATGCGGTGCCACCTGTGTGTAGTGTGATAAATGCTGCCGTGTGCCATTCATGGTCTACAATGTCTGAAACAAGGCTATTACTGAATATGGTGGCCTAGTGGTGAGACATGTAATTCGGAGGTTGGTGGACATCACAGCCTGGGACGTTGGAAGGTGACATGGGGCCAGTGTCCCAGGGCACATAGAGTGTAGGTCAGTACTGTGTAGATGTGACCACAGGGACACCACAATGTTCATGTATGGATTGCGGCCCTGTAGTGAGTGAGAGGGTGTACTGTCAGCATTGAATCCATCCTCCAGCATGTTGCCAACAATACCTGGGTCTGCAATGTTCCTGAGTGACTGTTGTATGTGACAGCAGATGTGGGTGTTGCCATCGAATACTGACATACCACCATAATGCCTGGTGGTACACCCCGGAATGTGTGGCAGTCATGTTTACGTAGCTAGTCTGGGAGTATGTGATGAGGGACCCTGTGGCCCCACCATGGCTGACCAGTGAGCCACCCCACACATGGGAATGCACACCACTGTGCAACAGCCTAAACCTGTTGTTGTACATCATATGTCCGTGGAACATGACCACCAGAGTGGCGTCTGTTATCTGGTGTGTACCATCATGGCTCTGTGTGGAATAGCATGATCCATGCAGTTGTGTACATGCTAATTAAGTGCAGTGAGGTATGTGTCAGCATTTGTATGTGCATTGTCCATCTGCACGGGTGTCATGATGTCAACAACCACTGTCAGCAGACGTCTGTAGTAGGTGTAGTAGTACACATGTACTGTGTATGCTGTGATGGATGTGTTTCCGGGATGTGGCTAACACGGTAGATTAGCATATGTTCGGAATCCACCAATGAGGGGATAACCCCAGGTGTGTAACATCAGTCACATGGTGGTAGTGTCCATGCCAAGGGTAATGTAGGTCCTGGAGGTGGTGTGTGTTGATCCAGCTGAGTGGAGGGTATGACTCATGGATGTGTCGGTACATGAGTGGCTATCCCAGTGAAGTGTGGGGTAGTGTCAGTCACACATCAGTAGTAGCTGAGGCCTACTGTCCACTATACCACCATAGAATGTATGTTACCCGTGGGGTATGATGTTGACTCCGTTGCTTGTTACAATGTGTATAGCGGTCCCGGACACAGTTAGTTGCACGTGGAGCACCTCTGATGCATTGTGCTAAGCAACTTGCCAGGATGTGTGACAACATAGTGGGATATGGGAACCCCTCAGCTGTGGGTGTGTCGGTCCAGGTATGTGCCTGGAAGGTATGGTCCGTCTATAACCTGTCATTGCAGGTGTGCTCTGCAGAGCCTACAGGCAGGTCCCAGTCACTGCAGAGATGTTGGAGTGGTGCATTATAAGGTGTGCCTTGCCTGCGTGTGTCACAGGGGAAGATGCAAGTTTTGTGTCACATGACCCTATGTCGCGCATGCCAGTTACCGCCCTGCCGGTGACAGTTATTGGAAGCTGTGCAGGACAGGCAGTATAGAAGCAGCAAGAGCCTAGCATGTGAGCTGTACTCCCAGGGCCGACAGGTGCAAGTCATCTGTGCCACAGCATTGTGTTTGACCAGGACAGTCATAGCGGACAGATACCACATGCTTGTGGAATGACAATAGGAGCATAGGCAACTGTTGCAGTGACACAGTTGGTCACTGTACAGTGGTATCGTGTCCGGTCAAATGCAAAATGCTCCCCAGGTCTAGGCCCACACCCTCAGGGCTATAAGACTGGTGAGCTATTGCATGTCCCTGCACACGTAGTCTGTGAAGTGGCATCACAGGGCAGTCACACTAACATGGCAAATGACAGACATATCATACCTGGTGAGGTGTGGCATGGGTGCATAGGTTATGTTGCAGAAGCAGTTACCCGACAGCAAGATGTAAGCGACTAACACCTTGTGTAGCCTGCTGTGTGGAACTGCAGTGTGACACCCTACAGAGTCAGCTATGACTGGTGTGTTGTGAATGTTATAACACACTATTGGCTGTATGTGGTGGGCACACATGAGTCTGTGGGCTATAAGCTGGTGATGTTGTCTTCCATGATGGGGGCGACCTCTGGTGCCTGCAGTGAGTATGGAGACGTACTGCACAGGTTGTCCTCGTAGGTGTGGCCAGTGGTGTAGATTATGCAAGACAATGTGATGGATGGGGTGTGTTGCGAATTTTACACATCACCAAATGACTGTCAGGTGCAGTCAGGGTTAGCGACAGCATTACCCCCAGCCATAGCTGTCATCCTCCTGTCCCCAAAATGAGGAACATTAGCCCTCATACAGTGTGACAAATGGGCGAAACATGGAACACTTACAACTGGCTTACTAACAGCGTCAAAAAGGAAGGGCATATGATGGCTAAAATAGGCTGGTCTTATGTATAAAACAGATATTCCAATGAATTAATATGATTCTCATCTATCTAGCCATGGCTAGTAGGTAAACTATGTACAACAATGAATGTGTGACGTACCGTTCCAATGTGGAACCTTGAGGAACATGCAACTTTTAGAACCCCAAATGAGGTACGTTCCCCGTAATGAGGTACACCTGAGAGCTATGGCCCAGCACGGCTGCAGACGTGCATCCCCTACAGGCTGTAGTGCCGTATGTTGGGAAGTGAGCATTGAATGTGTACATGACACAATTGCTCTATTGCCACATGTACGACATATCCCTCATATAGACAGGCAGTAGCACTGGTATGTGACAGTTGGACATGCCTGCATATACAACCATGTCCCACAGGATATGTAAGCGTTGTGTACAACAGCTGTTGTACCTTAAGCAAGCTGGGAAGTGTAGGACAGCCAGTGTACCTGTGGGAAGTGGTGTGGAATGGGCGCTATAGTAATCAGTAGCTCATGACATGCTCACATGTTCCAAACAAGTGTCTAGCATGACCATACAATACAGATAGGGTGTTGGATAATATCAACCCACAAGAGGTGATGACAGTCATTTAGGGTGGCACCGCACTATAACCCTGCTGAGTGTGGTGTGCATGTCCATGAACCATTAGCACTGTAGATGTTAGCAATACAGATGTACAAGATAGCATGGATATCTGATTACAAATACCTTTGCATGTCACAGGTGTGTTCCATCAGTGGCCTGTTGACAGACCCACAACTACAAAAGGTGAAACAGTGACATGTGCACAGCACATCTGTGCCAGATACAGTAGAACAGGGTTAATGTGTTGTACCCCACCCTCATTGTAGCCCATACCACACAGACAAATGTTAGGCATCTGTGTATGTGAGGCTGTGAATGGCCATGACCTATCAGTTTAGCTGTGTCAGTGTTGTGAACAACATACAGAATGGGCTGTGTGTGTGAGGTGTGTCACATATGTGCACAGTCTGATGGATGATACCAGCAGTGTCACCGCTAGGTGAACATCCCTGTACCCATAAACTGCTACCTAGGCTGTGGTCAACATTATGGACACTGTGTAAGGGATGGTGCTGTGCAGTGCACCCCCGACATGGTGACGTCTCCAGGCCCCTTAGGTAGTCATCTGGGGTACCCATGTCATGTCAGGGTGCCATCCATGAGCACGGAGATCACTGGCCAGGCATATACAGCACTGTGGTGACCAATATTGGATCACATACCACCTGTAAGGGGTAATGGCTATGCATGGATGTGCGAGAACAGCCTTCACAATCCACACCTCCACTATGCAGCATGCCGTCTACCTTGCAGAAGGACATTTGCTACACCATGATGATGGACATGCTACATGTCCATATCCTGATCTATATGACATATGTCATGGACAGCCACTGTTCAAATACTAGGATCGCCACAGGCTGGACAGATCCCTGTGCCATACATGTGACATACTCCTGCCATACCATGCAAGCCTGTCCATCAAAGCTGCAGATGTCATCCCAGTCATACATGGTGTGATGGCCGCATGGTAGATGTACTATCAACTGACTGGATCAGTAATGTGGCACTGATGCAGCTTGCGGTGGCACAATGGCCATCTGTAACAGTGTGGAAACCATGCCCGCACATGCTATGGTTGATGACCAAACCTGCGAATGTCATCTGACTATCCATTGTCCCATGTCTATCACATGTGTAATACAGGCGATCTGTGTCAGGATGTTGAACAGTTGTACAATGCTGTGCAGATGTATATGGCAAAACACATGCATGTACAGGTGTCCATGCGTATGTGTGCATTGTCACTGCTCAAGTCCATTCCGGCTGTGTTTGTGTTGATAAGTGACATATATACAGCATCCAGGTCAACAGTAGTACCGTTGACACATCGAGGCATGTGCAGATAGGTAAGAACACAAGTGCAGGCAGATAGACATGCCCACAGCAAGACATCATTTACATGGAGTATGAACACTGCAATGAGGCGACACACATATATGGTGATGATATCCAATGCATAATGGGTGTGACATGTGTGACACAAACACGTCAGTCGTGTCAGTGTCATGGTGCTTTGCAAAGATAACTGTGCAGATGCAGTAGATGTCATAGAAATGTATGTGCAGCAGTATCTCTGTACATCTCTGAAACTGTGACCTGTCACCATCATTATGTTTTACAGATAATGCCCCGTACATGCCTCCCAGCATACACCCGCCAGGAGGATGATGTCCTCATCCCACTGCTCCATGACAACTATGACTTGTTGTTCAGCCATGTGCCACAGCATGCCCAGCAGTGGGATGACCTGTGGCAGGATCTACGCAGGAGGGTGAACGATGTGGGTGGCCATAACCGCACCTACCAGCAGGTGCGCAGACACTGCACGGACCTGATACGACATGCAAAACAGCGTGCCACTGCAATCGCCAGGGAACAAGATGGAACAGGTGGTGGGCCACCAACCCAGCCCCCACTCACACACACCAAGGAGCTACTGGCCAGTCTGGGGACACCCAGGGAACAGCATCCAGAAACACTAGCTGCCATCGTGGAGGTGGGTGTCTCCCAACCAATGAGCCTGGAGTTGCCTGGTAAGTCAGTAATGCACATATGGCTATTATATCCCATGTAGTTGCATGTGTCACTGTACATAATGTAAAGTAACAACATATGCCAGGTATGTGGACACACATGCTGCATAGTACAGTATGCTACGTTGTGTATGCACACATGTATATACTATATGCTATTACACAGGTGAATGTGTGCACATGCACAGTGCAACCTGTGGCTGTCATACAGTCATGGATAATGTGCATACTGGTGTGTCATCCCTATACAGGTACCTCAGGCGTGCCACACAGACATGGGTCCACTGCAGGTGAGACTGTCATCAGTATCAGGCATTTTACAGTGTAGATCTATTTGCCATGTGGCCAGTTAACACTTGCACACCTGATGTTTGTTCCAGTCAAAATTTGCAGGTCGCACCAACATGCATTCACACACGCCACCCATGTGCAATATATGCAAACGTAATGATACACAGACTTGAAACCACAGTACATGTCATTGCGACATGTGTGGTCAGCTGTGCATACAATGGTGGAGGTGTTCTACAATGGAGACATATATAGTATGCATTGGAACAACATGTGTGGTACGCACACAGTACCACACAGTGAGCTGTGATATGGGCAGCCCACAAGTGTCACCATTGTGCCATATGCCCCCGCATCGGGTGCACACACTGTGATGTGCCACCAGATATGTCCCAGACATGTAGTGTCCTGTCTGCAATATTGTCACACTATCACATGACCTATACCCCACATACCAAACATACAACCCGTTGTCTGCATAGACCTGTGGAATGTGACATATCTGACATGTATGGGTGTATATCATATGGGACCACACAGACATGTGGAGAAGATGCCCATCACACACAATGGCCACCACATGTGCACACATGGCCATGGGGGATGGCCAGAGACATGTAGCCACACAGTACATGGGATGTGTATACACCCTGTTGCACATTGTCCACACATGGTCCAATTATAGCCCTAGTTGACCGATTATACAGTTGATGTGGTACAGTGGACAACCTAAAAGCCTGTGCACAGCTACTGGAGGTGTCACTGAAGTCTACCATATATGATCTGTCGAACATCACGACTGTGTTGCAGTTATGGCTATGCAATGTGTACACATTATGCATTCTACAGCAACATACATACCTCATGTTGCCATACAATGGCACAGTGTCTGTACTTCACACTGTATAGCAATGTGGATGGCTCACACTACCCTCCCGTGCTCATGCACATTTAATAAACATGCATTCTATCTGTAGGGCATACACACAACATTGCAATGTGAAGCCCATTATGATGCTGTACATGTATCAGGACACCATTGTGTCAAACATGTATGCATGTTAATGCACATGTCAGCAAATTACATGTCAAGGACACGTCAGACGTGTACTGTTATCCTGTTCTGGCCCACATGGTGTATCACGGAGATGCATGCATACTACCATGATTGTGTGACCTGCATGGCTACTGATATGACACCTGCTTGCTGTAGTGTGCACCCCAGAGAGGTATGCTTACTAACACTATTAATGTCTGAGCTGCATGCCCTCTGCTCTATCGCAGGCATGCTGCATGCCATCTGACAAATCACATGCATGGTGTGTCTGTGTGTGTCTGTGTGTGTGTGTCTGTGTGTGTGTGTGTCTGTGTGTGTGTGTCTATGTGTGTCTATGTGTGTGTGTGTGTGTGTGTGTGTGTGTGTGTGTGTGTGTGTGTGTGTGTGTGTGTGTGTGTGTGTGTCTGTGTGTCTGTGTATCTGTGTGTGTCTGTGTGTCTGTGTGTGTGTCGGTGTATGTGTCTGTGTCTATTGTACTTTACAGTATTTCTTTGCATTCACAGGTGATGTAGGTGCGTTACCCTCCTGCGGTCCATCTGATGTTAGTGTCCCCACAGATACTAGCGGTGATGAACATATGCATGAGGTACAGGCAGGGTTGTCAGGGGCTGAATCTGTGCCAATGGTTACCATCCCAGCTATATCCCCCTCTCCCCCGCACACAGTTCTCCTGCCAACACATACCGCATCACCAGTGGCCATAGAGGAAGGACAGTCAGCGTCTGTTGGCAAGGGACAGGAATGTGTGGTGGTTACAGAAGGTGTGTCTGCACACCATGGTGTCAGTGTAATGACTGCAGATGTGCCACACAGGCATGTGGCCGGTGCTGCTCGTAGGAGGACCTCTGGCAGACATACACCTGCAGGACAGAGCGCAGCAGCTGGTATCACCAGACGCATGTTCCAGACTGTAATGGTGGCACAGGCACGTGCTGAACGGCAGAACAGAAAAGGGCAGAGGCTGCAGAGGGCTGCTATCCACACCCTAAATGACAACATCCAGGCATTGGCGAATGCTCAACAGCAGATTGCTAATGTTCTGGATAGGCGACTAGGTGAAATGGTCGGTATCCTTGACCGAGGCATGGCAATCCGCGAGCGGGAGCTGTCTGTGCTGGAACACCTGGTAGGAGTGAGGCGTAGGCCACGTGGATGTAGGCCAGCAACACCACCTAGTGTCAACACCAGGACACAGCAGGCCACGTGGGCGTGGCCCTGGACGGCCTCAGCGGGGACACGTTTCCAGCGGACATGTGTCGTCGGACAGTAGCCACTCTGTACCTCCACCTGGTAGTGCCCGTGCTACCCCAGGCAGGCACAGGTCACGTGGCCGTGGACGGACACAGTGAGCTGTACAACCTGCACTGTACAATCTGGGGCTGTCAGTTATACCCCGTGTAGGCATCACAAATGGCAGAACTGTGTACACACATACACGCACACAGCAAACACAACTGTAGGGCTCCACAACACCCACATGCATTCTGCACAGATATGTCCAGTCAACTCACCGGCCCTTACACGCACACATGATGTTATCCATTGGTGCAGCCTATGCCACTGGCAAACATATCACCCTGTGCATATGATGAAGCCTGTGCCACATCCCTGTCATCCACATCATCGGTGCAGGGTTATGCACAAATATTCTGATGCACAGGGTGAACAACATAGTGAGAGGTATATGTAATACCTGTGTATGCATAGTGAGGGATGTGTATGTCGCAGTGGTTGTGTGCAGCATATGCCCCTGGCAAACATATCACCCTGTGCATATGATGAAACCTGTGCCGCATCCCTGTCATCCACACCATCGGTGCAGGGTTATGCACAAATATTCTGATGCACAGGGTGAACAGCATAGTGAGAGGTGTGTATGCATAGTGAGGGATGTGTATGTTGCAGTGGTTGTGTGTGAATACTGAGTTGTGTATGTGACATAGGTTTGTGTACTGTCGACATGCACCAGTCACACCATGTAGTGCAGGTGCAGCATGCATTGTGATGTGTTCACGGTATGTGTCTCGGTTACATCTGTAGCAGCATGTTTGCTGTGATACCCTGGTTCCCTCCTATGGTGTACTTGCATGTGCCTACAGGTAGCAGTGTTTGCAGTCCCCCACGTGTAACTGTGGAGTACACACAGGCACGTCTGGTAATATCAGCATGCTACATGTACCCTCATCCTGACTGTTGGACACACAAACATGACACAGATGTCTGCACATATACTGCACCTGATGCATGCGGTCGGTGCCACAGGCTACACTGGACAGAGACGTGACATACATAGCAGGACACATTACAGGTATGGTGACATGGTGCAGGGGTTGTACACAGCGGCCTGGCCAATGATGATGTGAGGTGTCACTTGGTAGCTGGAGGCCACACTGTGCAGCAGTAGGACCCGTAACAGTACGTGAACATGGCCGCAGTCACGGGGTGTACACCACTATAACGCACACCCCATAGTGTGCAGCTGGGGACCCTTGCCTGTGTGGTCATCACCCTCACAGTACTATGCACCCATGCGAAGTGTCACAGAGAAGGGACATGCACAGGTAGCCAGTATGGCTGGGACCTATGGCATCAACAGGGTTGTGCAATGCATCACCATTATGGGTTAGTCAACACGTGAGGCCAGTGATAATTTCCCACCGTATATCAGCATACACACTCACACCAAGCACCAGACATACATACAGACACACACACACTGTGGTGACCACACATGTGTATACGGACAGCCGATGTGTGTGATGCACATCACTGGCGAACGTCATGTTTCCCACACTGACCTATGTACAGTTCTCTCCAATGGTGTACAGGGGTGTGTAGCAACTGGGGCATATTCCCTGCGATATGTGGCAACCCTGGTCACACATTCGGACACACATGGCAGTGCTGGGAATGATACACCAGCCATATGATGACACGTTTGCTGGACATGCAGCGGTATTGATTGCATTATGTGTACCAATGCTATATCTGGCAAATGTGCTGCTATATACACACGGGAGGTTGTAGGTGTTACAGGTGCCACATGACATATAGTTGTTAACACCTGACCGCTGTGTATGCATTATGTCAGCACCGTCACGTAACAGCGACATAGCGTACAGTTAGCACACGGCATGATAGGATGGTGTGTGACACAACTGTGAGCCACCCCCTGCACACATACATCTAGACAGGTGGCTCACCACGTTACGTACACACATCCCTCCATACGTGCTGTTTGTATGTCACCGTATACAAATGTCAATGATGGGTCTGCATTGCGTCTGCATGTCATAGGTAGGTGCAACTATGTTACGGACATCGGCCACTGCACATGCATGTTTGCTGCATGCACAGTACAGATGTCACATGTGTCTCCTGTTGCCATGTTTGTATGCATTGCTATTGTTGGACATGTGTGTTGACATACATGACACATGGACTGCGGTATGATATCACGGGTGTCACAGGCGACCAGTACAGGGGTATGTGTCCCGGTCAATACTGCTACCCCCTGTAGTGTGAGCATTCAACAGACATGGGCCCACCTTCAATTCCCATGTGTAGCATTGATTGGGCCAGTGTTTTGCACAAGGTGCATCAAATGCCATGTATGTATGTGTTGTGTATGCAGTCCAGGCACACATCCACACAATCACATGTACGATGGACCCAGATGTGTGTTCATTGGTGTACAGCAACAGTCAGGTGTCACAGCTGTGTAAGGGCCATGGTATGTCATGAGCCGACCTGTTCATGTATACTGGCATCGTTGCAATGCATAACACCTATTGGATCCCTGTTGGTACGTGTGTACTCTGCACAGCTGGTGTACACCGCTTTACAGCCCAGTGGTCATGTGCAACATGGTGTTGTGGGACCGTAAGGCTGTGTAGTGCATCACCAATGACATGGTGCTGACTTGACAGCTACAGTGTACACTGCAGTGTGTACGTGTGTGACCTGCACCTGTGACAGCTGTGATGGCGGCTGTGTGTGTACAGGTCACTGCATGTGTGACCGCCCTGTGCGTGAGGGCAGTTATACCTTACTGTGCCCATCTGTGTGTGCACTCCATCTGCATGCAAGATTGCCCTTTGCAACTGCTAAGTGTGTGAGCATGCCCAGTACGCCGTTGTGTAGATGGACACACAGTACATTCCACACTGCGCTCCTCCATGATTAGACTCCATGTGCATGCAAGATGGCCCTTTGCAACAGCTAAGTGTGTGAGCATGCCCAGTATGCCGTTGTGTAGATGGACACACAATACATTCCACACTGCGCCCCTCCGTGATTAGACTCTGTGTGCATGCAAGATGGCCCTTTGCAACAGCTAAGTGTGTGAGCATGCCCAGTATGCCATTGTGTAGATGGACACACAGTACATTTCACACTGCGCCCCTCTGTGATTAGGCTCTGTGTGCATGCAAGATGGCCCTTTGCAACAGCTAAGTGTGTGAGCATGCCCAGTATGCCGTTGTGTAGATGGACACACAGTACATTCCACACTGCGCCCCTCCGTGATTAGATTCCGGGTGCATGCAAGATGGCCCTTTGCAACAGCTATGTGTGTGAGCATGCCCAGTACGCCATTGTGTAGATGGACACACAGTACATTCCAAACAGACGTGTGATACTAAGCATGTGGGCATGGCCATTGACATCCTGTATAGCCATGGTGGTCATCCAGGCACCAGATGTCCAATTTCAATGTCATGATGGATGCCTACATTGAACACACTTGTTGCTCTCTTGAAGGGTGTACTGTCTGTGGCGCATCCCATATCTATTCAGTGTTTGTTGTGCTCCGTAGATATTTAGTTGGCCCGTTGACAGCACTGGCATGTTTGTGTATGTCTACCTTGGGACGGTAATATGCTTTCAGACCGCTCACTCTCTAAACATTCCCTATCGGCATCTTTGCCTTTGCGGATGATGTCACCCACCTAGAAGTATGCCTCTGAGAGTGCTATGTTCAGTAATTTTGATAGCACGTTCTGTAAATGCGTAATGCTGTAGTGTGTTAGAGTAGGTAGGTGTGTGTTCAACTCCCGGCCCTTCCAAGTGTGTGTGTGTGTGTGTGTGTGTGTGTGTGTGTGTGCGTGTGTCCCCAGCTGCCTGGGGACACAGTAATGCTTTTAGATGCCTCACAACACATACATTCCCTATCGGCGTCTTTGCCTTTGCGGATGATGTCACCCACCTAGAAGTATGCCTCTGAGAGTGCTGTGTTCAGTAATCTCGGTAGCGCGTTCTGTAAATGCATAATGCTGTAGTGTGTTAGAGTAGGTAGGTGTGTGTTCAACTCCCGGCCCTTCCAAGTGTGTGTGTGTGTGTGTGTGTGTGTGTGTGTGTGCGCGTGTGTTTCCAGCTGCCTGGGGACACAGTCATGCTTTTAGATGCCTCACAACACATACATTCCCTATGGGCGTCTTTGCCTTTGCGGATGATGTCACCCACCTAGAAGTATGCCTTTGAGAGTGCTGTGTTCAGCAATCTTGGTAGCGCGTTCTGTAAATGCGTAATGCTGTAGTGTGTTAGAGTAAGTAGGTGTGTGTTCAACTCCCAGCCCTTCCAAGTGTGTGCATGTGTTTCCAGCTGCCTGGGGACACAGTAATGCTTTTAGATGCCTCACAACACATACATTCCCTATCGGCATCTTTGCCTTTGCGGATGATGTCACCCAACTAGAAATATGCCTCTGGGAGTGCTGTGTTCAGTAGTCTCGGTAGTGCGTTCTGTAAATGCATCATGCTGTAGTGTGATAGAGTAGTTAGCTGTAGGTTTGATTCCCAGGCCTGCCAGATGTGTGTGTGTGTGTATGTGTGCATGCTCCCGTCTGCCTGGGGACTCAGGTTATGCTTTTAGACGCCTTGCAATACAGACGTATCCTCCTGCCGTCTTTGTCTTTGCGGATGTTGACATGCACCTAGTAGAATGCCTGTGTGTCTGCTGTGTCTAGTAGTCTTGGTAGCATGTTCTGTAAATGCGTCATGCTGTAGTGTGATAGGGTAGTCATGTGTAGGTTCGATTCCAGCCCTGCCACATGTGTGTGTGTATGTCTGTATCTCTCTCTCTCTCTCTATATATATATTTTTTCTGCCCATAACCCTGCTCTTGCATGGGCAGCTGACTGTTTTATGTATTGCATATTTGCATAGCTTTCACATACCAATGGGGTGTGTTGCAACTCCCAACATTGTCCATGCAACGTCCGTGTTACGGGCGGTGTTACACGCCCTTACAGGCGTTTGCTGTATATCTTGGCAGACATCTATCCTTGCTGTACTCTCACTGTACTCGTACACGCCGGAGGCTTCATGTATCATGGCCTAGTTTTGATGTGTGTATGTCTATTTGTGCTGTGTGCATGGCTGTGGGTATGTCCCAGTATCATCATTTGTAAAGGTGACAGCCCTAAAGGTTCTTCATGTAGACTGCTGTGTCATTTGCAATGTCAGCGCATACCTGCTGACAGTACTGCACGTCCTACTGCAGCGCGTGTCATACCTTCTGCATTATCTTGCAGTCGATATTGCTGTTTCCTCACACATGTATCTGTTTCTGTTCATACCACTCCACCTCCTAGAGCAAGTTGCTGGACAAGGCCTTATCTGATAGTGGGACACATAGGGGCAGTATTGACATGTTGCTCTTACAAACGTAAATAGTTGACACAATAATAGGTTTTGCATTAGTATGGCTTTTCTGTCGGATTTGGTGTCTTACACATGTTTGTCATCATTTCATGTCTTCAGTTATCATGGAAGTGCCAGAATGTTACTGTTACGTGGAACACACCCAACATATGAGGCAGAACTCTGCACATTCATCGTAAATCTGTACAGTTGCGGAGTATGTGTCTGTAACAAAATATCAACTTTCTGACACCAATACACACACTGTATGGAGGCATCACAGGCCACATGCCATTACATTTATATTGCAGGACACACCCACCCAGACAGTTGTATTCCTCACACAGGCCAACAGCTGCTTATCCACACTAATTGGTCTATCATGTGCCATATGTGTGCGCACGTATTTGCGCTTTCCGTCAGTGGCAGAGCTCACGTACGTGTCTGGGGGACTGGACATTGTTACGGTGACACTGCATGACACCCTGAGGGACACATTACATTTGTGTCTATTAACCTTCCACATTGACATTCACAGGGCATACGTTGTCATTCACATTTGTCGGTGTACATGCGTGTGACTTGTACATGTTTTCTCATTTGTCCTGATGTCTTTCTTCTCACCTGTCCACCTAGTATCACTAGTTCTGTACATGTATTCTGGACAGGTTACCTTCATACCCCTAACCTGTACACATTATGGGTAAACACCCTGACGTTTGACCTTGTTACATTTGTCACAGTGATGTGCCTTTCTGGTAAATTGCTGGCAAGGCATTACGGACTGTGCAGTAGATAATAGTGACTGACATTTCCATTACATGATTAGTAACACTCATAACATCTGTATTCATGGGTACGCCAGTATTCTCACAACGTTCTGACTTTGTCTGGGGTATATCTAATATAGTCCCTATTTGTATTTCATGTACTATGCCTTAGTGCAGCTGTGTTATTCTGACAGTTTGCCAGTTATGGGTACCATCTTGGTCGTACGCATGTCCATCCATGATTATCGCCTACATGACACTGATATAGGGCCTACATATTGCCAAAATGGTTTCCGAAATATCCAGTGGATGGTTTGCCCCATTATTGGGGATATAGGCGTGTGCTATACCCACATCACTCCCGCAGGGCGTGCCTACGAAATCCCTGCCAAACGACACCTAGGCCAATATCTGCATACCCATGATTCCCATACCTGACAACCCTCTACAGTACCCATTACACATTTTTAATGTGTGCGTTACTGAAGTGTGGAGACACTTGTATGCACTCCCCACTCTCCGGATATCAGTTCGTACGTCATACATTCTATCGACACGTGTCATCACCCTTGCACCTGATACTTTTGCATGTATAGCTATTTCGTATTTGCTGCGGTCACTTCTTTTGCGTCAATGTCGGTTGACACTACGTATTCCAATTTATGGAGTCCTGCAATGGACACCTATCTGCATGTTTAAAGTGTAGAACTTACTGGACTGTCACTTTCTGGCCAATGTTTTTGAATGCTGCAGTTTATTCACCTTTCCTGCATGTCTGTTTGTCTACCCATATTAGATGTAACGTCGCCTATTTATGTACATATGTCATATCTATGGGACATAAGTCTGTTGTGTATACATATATACATGTACAATCCTCATTTCATAACTTGCTTTGGTTTACGTCTGTGGATTATGTGTATACACATATATCTATATCCATACCATACCTTTCCACTATAGAGATTGTCGCTGAGTGTACAGCTGCTTGCCCCTTTATCTTCGCTGTGTTTTACATAAACCTGTGTCTATCTGGCAATGCAGTGGCATTTCATCTGAGACTTACGGTGGGGATTTCTGGCAAGCAGTTTAGGTTACGACTGCATACCCTTCAGAGAATCCATGCTACTGACACACCCGTTATTCTATCCACTTTCTATGTTTGTTCTGGCACATATCTGGGGTTTGTCCCTACATGTACCGGTAGTTTGCATGGCTTCATCTGGTTTCATACTTTACGAGGTTAACGGGTTTGAGCCATGTATAACTAACGTGGGGGAAACAGCATTCATTTACTATGCTGTGAGCGGATCACACACGCACAGGCGCACTTGCATTTCCTTATTGTAGGTTACGCTGGCGCATACATATCCTTATTGTGGGTTACATATGTTTACTAAGTCTTTGTGCTTACGTGGGCTTTATTACTTGTGACAGTACCAGTACTTATCTGTAATCCCGTTAACGGATGTTTGCGAAACACACGTTCACCTTTACATATTTAACTGTCTGTACAGCACAGACGCATTCATTACACTTTCACATTATATGTGCTGTAGTCGTTGTTCAACCGAGACTGCATTCACGTTGGCCGGATGCTGTAACCAGTATATGTTTGGTGTTCTGACTCATTTATATGCATACCCATAGTACATAGCTACATTAACATATGCCTCTCCGCTTCACTTACGTCACAGGCATCCATTCTCCTGCTGGGAAGAATGTGGTACTACATGTTACACATTCCCTATTCCCTACTGCTCTGGACCCAAGCTGCATATTTCATCACTGCAGGGATATTCAGAACCCAAAGGCTTATATTCCTGACACATACAGGTCTTTAATTGTCAGGGTGTTCATGTGGTGATCTGGGTTTAGGCTTGTCCGACTGGTGAACGGAACATGTTCAAATGTCAGACAAAGCACATGGACAGGGATTGTACATTTTGAACATTTAATCTGTTTACAGACACAGGTGTTTGGGCACCTGTCCGCAGCTTATGATGTTGGCAATACATAATATGGGTGGGGGTGGTTATGATACATAATCCACGGTGAGTGGTGTTCCCATTCACATTTGACTATTTCCAGTATTCATTCTTACGGGGGTTATTATTTTGCACATGACGTAACTATGAATTAACTTCAGGTATGCAGTAGTACAGTCAACATATGTGACGGTTTGTTACAGTATATTTGTACGGACCTCTGTAATACTGGGGACTACCCCACATCCTTCACAACATTTCCTGCTTATGTACATACTATTATTCAGTGAACTTTCGAAGCTTGTGGAAGCAGTAATTACATCTGTCCCTATTTGTCCTCCCATCCTTTTGGGCTTTGTCCAGGTTTTGTTGCTGTAATAGGTTGAGAGGTGGTGTCAGTATATGATTGAGTTGAATATATACTGTCGATAATTCGGTGGGGTGTAGGGTTACCACTTGTTCCTCTTTGTGAGGGGAGGTCCCACTTTGGACAGTTGTGTCCTGCGACGACACCTAAGACATGGCAAATGTCCTGTGATTTTAAGACAATAATATATTTCTTATTTTCTGTACTAGTTGCATGATACAGGTATTTTGTATCTGGTACACATAACTATTATTTGGGATAGCATAAGCTATTCAAATGCTATGGCATGAGCTTTTATCTTGGCATACATGTGTAATTCTGTCCTTTGCACTGGCCAGGGGTATGTTTTATCCAGCAAATTCTCACATTTCTACAAGGGATGTCCCACCTTGGCCATCTGAACAGGTGGCAACCCTAGTGGGGTGACCTGCATGGTGGGCAGCTGTTCCATCCTGCGTAGTATGAATTGCATGTCTGTGTAGAAACTGAACAGTACCGTGACTACACATACATGTTTTGTCCAGATGTGTACAGTAATGGACACCATGGCGTGTAAACAACTCTGAGGTTTCAACAGGTTACCTATCCCACGCGGGATGTACACACATTTTGCCGTAACATTAACGCGGGCATTTGGATTTACGTACCTGTGATGGGATGTTTACATTCGTGGGATACATATTTGCAATCCGGACACTGCCTAGGACGATACTTCCTACTACATATGGGGAATACTCGCTATGTGCAGGTGTACGGATGCGCAAAGCTGGTAGCTGGATTTGGTGGACATTCGGACATGGGTGCAGGTTATGTGCTATACTGGGGTTGTTGCGTATTGCATTTGCATGCATGGGTTCTACTTTTGGATATCCCGGTTCCGCGTATAGCATCCTATGTGTATGTGACGGTTACGTTCCTGTTCATGTGTATAGCACATTTTAATATACATATGTTTGTGTGTGTTTGGTATACAATTTGGACTGTCAGGTTTCTTTACGGTTGTTATATAGCCACAACTGCCCTGCTGTGTACTATCATTACCACTGTGGAACTGCTGGTGACCATACCCATGGGGCTAGATGTGTGTATTGGCGGCACGCTGACATGATGCGCTTCACTTCCACTGGGTATAACTTCTGACAGTGCAGTACATTACGGACACACGATTTTAAATATCATTTGTTCCATGGACGGAATATTATCTTATGTTGCGTGCATTTCTGTTTGGTTCTCCATTTTGTGTGGCCGGGGACTGTCTTGCATGCTTTGCATACGTTTCATTATCCACGGACACTGATAGGTGCAATTACTATTGCAGGCAGGCTATAATATTCAGCAGTTTAGGTTGCTCATTGCCAGCCGACATTGACACGCCTCCGGTCGCAGCTTAGTAACGCCCCATGCACTCGCACACGTGTCCTATGCACGTGGATGTGGTAGCGGTGCACCTTCATTAATATGCATATGGCGCTACTACACCATTTATATGCCGCACGGCCGGCGCAGGCCTTACACCGGCCTTGTGCCAAGCTTCATGAATCCGGAGGCATATATATATATATATATATATCTATATATATATATATATATATATATATATATATATATATATATATATATATATGGTTTACTATCAAATGGTCGATTGCCACTCCATCGAACGTCGGATGGTCGACACCGGAAGGCCGAACCGTTTTATTGAAACCAATCTCGAACTGGGTTCCACCATGGGTCGAGGTAGGGGAGAAGTTCGTAGGTACGACTAATACGTACTCCTACCTCAACCCTTGGTAATACCGTTCCTAGATTGATATTTCGACTTCGACATTCGATATATCCGACCTTCTCGGACGTTCGATGGAGTGGCAATCGACCTTTTGATAGTAAACCTATATATATATATATATATATATATATATATATATATATATATATATACATACATGCCTATATATATATATAGAGAGAGAGAGAGAGAGAGAGATGCTTCACAACTGCACAGCTGCTGAGAAGAAGAAACTACAGAGGGTGGTGAGGGTTGCTGAGAAAATTTTGAGCACAAACCTCCCTTCTATTCAGGAGCTTTTCTTTACATGAGCAAGAAAGAGAACATATAAAATACTTGCTGATTCGACCCATCTGGCCCACAACTGGTTCTCACAACTTGCGTTTGGAAGGAGGTACCGCAGCTTCCGCTGTAGGACTACCAGATTCAGGAACAGTTTATATCCTACAGCTGTGAGACTTATTAATACAGACATCAACCCTAATACCTGATACAGTGAAGCCTCTTTTTTTTTCATTTAATCCTGCTGCTCTGAGCAATTACTGCCAGCATTACTATTATGTAATATGATGGCTATACTGAGTCAAGTCTAAGGTTAACAAGTGCAATATTACTAAACAGCTTCTATTCACTAGTCTCCATTTTTTCTATATCTTAACAGTGTAGGGGTTTGGTGGTGGGTATTTATTTATTATTTATCATTGGATAATAGGTATTGAATGTGTTTATGTAATGTGAACCACCTCTTGTATAATTGGCTAACTTGTTTAAATCAGTTTGTTTTCTATTGTTTTATATATATATATATATATATATATATATATATATATATATATATATATATATATATGTATATAAAATAAATAACAAATTGCACTTTATTCATCTGCTTTTACTGTATTTGTGTTTCTTCCAACTTTATTACTGGGGGCATTGACTACAACTCTCATCTGTGATGTATAGCAATAATTATCCTTTTTCTGTGCTTTTAAACTGTTCTTTTTGAGTGTATCTGCTTTATTGTTTGGAAAAAAAAAAAAATATATATATATATATATATATATATATATATATATATATATATATATATATACTTGTTTCCTGCTTTTCTAAGCTGGCATAGTCCAGTTTTCAGGTTAGTGCTGAATTCAGGGCTGTGTTACAAATCTTTGTGTTTGCCCATACCTTACTTGGATAGAAGGAAGTTTCTCTGTTCACCTGTGAGAGAGGGGAGCTTTGAGCAGCTTATCTGTCCCTGGAGGAGTGGTTTCAGCCCAGAAATTAGTAGTTTACTGGCCATTTTGGGCTCATTTCTATCTCTTTCATTTCCCTGCTATAAATACCATATTTGTCTGGTTTTGCACACCGGGCAGCACTGGATAGCTATGGTAAAACTATTCCCGGCTCCACAAAGTCTCCTCTTCAATTTTTCCCTTGGAACTAGACAAATTTTCAACTTAAGCATTCAAGCCTTTCATTTCTCAGCCCGGCACTTGCTCAAAACCTATAGCAAGCACTTATAAACCCTAGCATTGGACCCTCCTGTACTGTACAGAAGGACAAGGCTCTCTATTCGACCTTACCAGCCATCCAGTTAAACAGTTCACTGTATCTATCCAGGCATGTCCAAAGGGCAGTTTCAGGTGTACTCTCCAGTCCAACTGGTGAATCTGGGCATTTTGAGGCAATGTTACAACTGCCTCATATACACAGACAACCCCCTCCTCCTACCACCAAACACTAATACATGCAAGAGATGCAGTCATATAGCCAAACTAGAGGCTAAGCTCTCTCAACCCAAGACTGGATCAGACAGTCAAGAGGAGAAGGGAAATACTTGCATCACACCACCAGTCTTACAAAGACCCATTAAATCAGCACCGGCAAAAAACACACATAAATACACAAAAACATACTCGGAGGCTCTAAATAAAAATCTGTCAAACCAACAGAGACCTCCAAAGCAAACATCCAAGCAACCTCCACCCCCCAACACAAACCATGAAACACATACTTCACAAAAACAGTGTGCCATGCAATCACAGCCCTTAAGGCAAAATAACATACCCAACATACTAGTAATAGGTGACTCTATAGTCAGGCACACTGACATCCCACTCACTAGGCTGAATAAGGAGAAAGTTACTGTAAGCTGCCTGTCGGGTGCCAGGATCCGCCACATAACACAAGCACTCAGGTCATTCCAGAACAAGTACAAATATGACTCTGTCATTGTCCATGTTGGTGTGAATGACCTGAGCTGTACCTCCCTGGTCTACATGAAAAGAGACATGGAAGAGCTCTCTGATCATGTAGCCCGGGCCAGTATGACCCTGACCATGCGCAGCATTCTGCCCTCACCAAGAATGATACCACGGTATAAATAAAAAATTCTCGATTTCAACAATTGGCTAAGTTTCTAGTGTCATTCAAAGGGGATCCAGTGTCTGTCTGCCTGGGATGACATGCTCGACAAGCCACGCTGCTTTGCTAGAGATGGCTTGCACGTGTCACCCTTAGGCTTTTGAATACTTGCCAAGGCTTTTGCCACCCCCCTAGTGCCTTTTTTAGGCAAGGCTCAAAAGACAAACCCACCAACATAAATAGCACAAGTAACAAAAAACTGGGGATAATGCTACTCAATGCCAGAAGTCTAAACCTCAAAATGCACACACTTGAGGCACTCCTCAGTATGGAGAAAATCAGTATATGTGCAGTAACAGAAACCTGGTTTAAGGATCCAGAGAGCACACCAGCACTACCAGGTTGCAACTCATACCATACATTTCGGCCACAAAACCCAAACCAAAATACAAAAGTCGGGGGCGTATCCATATTCATCAAGGATACCCACACCTCCAGGTTAGTGGCACAGCACGATGCATCAGAGATCATCCACGTGCAACTAACAATGGCAAAACTGCAATTCAAATTGTAGCTTGTTATAGATCACCCACCATGTCCCAGGACCCCCATTCCATGTTTCTGGAAACACTGGGAAACATAAAAGTCCTACCAAACGCCCTAATGTTGGGTGATTTCAATTACTCAAACATTAACTGGGAGAACAAGTACTAACTCCCTTGCCCAACTTTTCCTAGAATTTACAAACTCAAACACCCTGGTTCAACTGGTCAACACTCCCACCAGAGGTGACAACATATTGGACCTGGTCATCAACAACATGGGCGACCAGTGTTCCACACCAGAGGTCAACCCCTCGCTGATTAGATCTGACCATAAACAAATCACTTTGGATATCCATATTCTGCCCCCTCCCCCAGACAAGAAATCCACCATGAAAAACTTTTCAAAAGCAAACTTCACATTACTTAAGACCGAGGTGGAAAGTTTCAAAGCCCCCATGCTGAAGGATAACACTGTCCAAGTTGCAAAATCCTTTACTAATGCATTCTACAGGTAGCTACAAGAATGCATGGATCATGCCATCCCAAGCAAAACCAAGACTCACTTCTCCAAGAAAAGGAAACCAGTCTGGTGGACTCCTGCCATAAACAAGGTATACAATAGAAGGAGGAAACTAGTATCGAAAAGAGTAAAGTCCCAAGAAGGGAAGACATCCCTGATCAGTATCAGCAAGAAACTACGATCCCTCATAAAATCATCCAAGGCGAGCTTTGAAAGAAAAATTGCCAAGGACTCCAAAGATAACCATTCTTTAGCTATGTCAAGAATCTAAGTGGCAATGCTCAGATCTGCTCAGAGTTAGTGCAGAATGGCACAAAATACACTGAACTGACCAATATTGCCAACATCCTGGCAGACAGCTTCAGTGCAAACTTCACCCCCATCTCACCCCCAAAAGGACCCATAACCATACCAGAAGAATGTAGTGTCCCTGAAATCACAGCCACTCATGTTAAAACAGCCCTCTCCAAAGCCAAAAGCTCAGCATCAATGGGGCTGGACAGTGTCCCAGGCCGCATCCTACATGAGCTCAAAGATGAACTAACCCCTCACCTAAACACACTGTTCATCCTCAGCCTCTCCACAGGCTACATACCCATAGAGTGGCACACAGCAATGGTTATCGCACTCCACATAGGTGGAGCCACAACAGACCCTGGGAACTATCGCCCTATAAGCCTGACTAGCTTGGCCTGCAAGGCTATGGAGCGCATCATCATGGAACTCATTAACAGAGACATTGGGAACCTCCAAACACTGGACCCTACCCAGTTTGGCTTTGTTAAGGGCAGATCATGCCTCCTAAACCTGGTGGACTTCTTTGAGACACTTTCCAAGGCTATAGACAAGGGAAAGGTGGTACACACAGCCTACTTAGACATCACTAAGGCCTTTGACACCATTCCCCATTCTGGTATTATAGACAAGCTCACCAGCCTGAACATAAACCCCTACATCACAAGATGGGTTGCCAACTGGCTCATGGACAGAAGCCACCTGATGAGAGTTGCGGGAGCTAGGTCTGACTCTAAACCGGTTACAAGTGGTGTTCCCCAGGGCTCGGTCCTGGGACCCCTCCTGTTCAGCATATACTTCTCAGAGGTACAGGCAAGCACAGGAGGACTATGGCTGACCAAGTTTGCAGACGACTGTAAACTAGGGGCTATAATTGACTCTCCGGCTGACACAGACATCCTCCAAAAGAGTCTCACTGAGACGGATACCTGGTGTCAAAATAATGGCCTCAAGCTAAATGCTAAAAAGTGCATAATCATCCCCTTTGGAAAAAGCAAAGTACCCACAAACTACCACATAGGTGGCAGTCCCCTAAATACGGAAGACATAATAAGGGATCTGGAGACCCAAGTAGATAGTAATCTCACCTTTGATAACCACATTGCCAAAGTGGTTAGAAAATCCTTCTACGTGGCCCACCTAATCACAAAAGGGTTTGCATCCAGATCAAAAGAGGTCATTGTGCCCCTCTACTCATCACTCATCAGACCCATCTTAGAGTACAATGCCCCATTTGGGATGTACCTTACAAGACACCTGCAACAGCTGGAAAGACCACAGAAGTACCTCACCAAAAGGATCAATGGCCTCAAACAGATGCCCTATGCAGCTTGACTGAAGAAACTCCAGTTGTACTCGGTTGCATACCACCTACTCAGAGGTGATCTCTGCCTGACATACAAGGCCATGTCCAACCCAGAATTGATGGACATGCTCCACCTAAAGAAAACCTTATCCCCTCGAGCCACACACTCTAGGGATCTAAACCTTACCACAACGATAAATAGGATGTGCTGGAGGGATAGATTTCTGCCCCAGAGACTTCCCATGCTTTGGAACAAGATCCCACTCTACATTAGGCAGAGCTCCTCGCTAACACTCTTCAGAAGAAACCTTTACGCGTGGATGGGAAACAGAAAGTTTACCTCAGGGATCACTTCAGTGGCTCTGCTGGACAGAGGCACAGGGAACTAATCTAAGGGGGCGGTGAAAGCCAACACATTCTGGCTAGGCATATAAATGCCTTCGGGCAGATAGCCTAGTACCCACCTATGAACCTAATGACTGCATAACAAGAATATTTTAGGGAGAATTACCATCTTAATTAACATTAACTGTTCTTCCATAGTAAAAAAAAAATATTCCAGTTTGTGACTAGACATAATTTTACCAATAACCTGTTGAAAATTCATTTCTATCATTTCCTTACTGTTAGACATAATGATGATACCAAGATATTTAATTTGAGAGTTATTCCACTGGAAATCAGAATATGTTATATGAATTTTTAAATTTCTTATTGACTGATAATATACTCATTTTATTATGATTAAGTTTAAAGTTCAAAATCGTTTCAAATTGCCTTATAGAACCAATTATAGCAAGTTTATTTACACTTGTTGGGTTCACTGAATACATTTAAAATGTTAGTTTTTTCAGATTTATTGACATGTTATGATTTAGAATTTCAACATATTTTGTATTCATTTTTTTTAGTTTAGACTGATAGTGTCATTTGGTTTTAGGTCTAACTTTATTTTACCTATTCTAGTTTGTAATGTATTTAATTCTTTATCCCCATTTTCATTTTATTCATATACCAGCATGTAATTCTACCATTTAAATAAGCCTTTAGTGAGTCCCAAATGATGTCATTTACTTCTCCATTTGTATTTATTTCTATAAAGTTCTTGATCTCATTTACATACCATTCTTTTAATCCTTTTATTTTAACAATGTATTTTGGTAGTTTTTTATGATGAATTAAGACATTATTTTTTTAAATAATGTTGAACACAATAACACTGTGATCTGATAATGGACATGACACTATGGAAACTTCTCTTATATTTGAAATCAAATTGCCTGTAACAAAAACCTTTCCAATATTTATCTGAGTTCCGTGTTTATAAGAATAATGAGTGTATTGAAGTGAATTAACTTTTTTAATTAATGTTTATCCTTTAAGTTCATAAGGTTTACATAATTTGATAAGTGTTTAGCTGAAGTCATGATTCTAGGTTTCTTATTAGAAGTGTCGTCCTTATCAGATAAGATGCAATTAAAATCACCAGCCATTATGACCTTACTTTGCAACTTTGCATATAACAGGCTATGGTGTCTAGATACTTTTTTACATCTTTAGCTCCTAGCCCTGGAATCCAGTAAGAGTTTACTAAAGTATATATTTTTACATTCCATTCAATTACAACAATGTTTAACATACCTTTTTTATCAACATAAGTATCAATTACATTAGGGATAACTGGGAATTATTCCACAGAATGAGAGTACCTCTTCTGTTAGATCTAAAACCAGAGCCTGTCAGAATTAATTAATTATTTAATAATAATTTATTAACGGTTCCCTATTACACTATCGCAGATGCAGGTTGTCAAATGTGTCTTTGTTGAACAGTAAAGCATAAAAAGGCAAAATAGCAAAGCGGCTGTTCAGCGAATTCTTTCCCTGGGAAAGAATTTATTTGGCCGCTTTCACTACTTTGCCTTTTTGGCACTGTAGTGTGATCTCAGAGTTGGTATATTTAAGTAGGGGGGGGTGTGGTGGGTGTGGGGGCGAAGCCCCCACATTAAGTAATGTTTTACTGTTTTTTTTTTTTTGTTTGTTTCAGAACAGCAATTGTTTTCCATTGGAAAACAATTGCTGTTCTGAAATTTCGATGTTGTAAGCTTTCTCTTACATGGGGTCGATTATCTGTCATTCGCTCTTCTGAGCATGCAATATGATAATATAGACCCTTTAATAGCATCCTTACTGAGTAAACGTGTTTCTTGTAAAAATATTATTTGATCTTTATGTAACTTTAGATATGTAAGCAGGATTCCCTCCTTACTGGATTATTTGATCCATTAATATTAATAGATAAACATTTAAAATCAGATATTTGTAAGAGAACATATTGGTAAAAATACTTTTATGTAAAGAACTATTATATAGTTCAGAGGTAATGATAAAGAACATTCAGCTATGGACAAAACATGCAAAACAATTAGAATATTATCTAAAAATATAACCTTAAAACATTCTACCATGGAATAACATATTCCTAGTTTGTTAATAAAATCAAAGAACCTGCATCTCAACCTCCTCGTTAAACTAACTGCACTAAGCTCATGCTTCTGCTTCATGCATGTATGTTCCACTATCCTGACATGAATCATTTTATGAAAGCCCTTCTATATGTTATTAAGAAAGATAGAAAAGCTACTTAGTCCCATTTCAATTTAAATAAGCCAGTGATCATGGTTCTCATCTTCTCTTATAACTTTTCTTGGTCCTCAGACTACAATAAGAAGGTTATCAGATGTTAATTTTACAGTTGTCATTATAAAGGTCAAAAAGTTGCATATTATTATATTATTATTTAGTTTATTTGCTGTATATAGAATTATTTATACAACAATCTGTTAGCTATATATATATATATATATATATATATATATATATATATATATATATATATATATATATATATATGTCTATTTGTTCCTTCTGTTCCTGCTTATACTATCTTATACCATTTACATTTACATAAACTCTATTTTTCAGTTATAATCCTAATGTACTATGCTGTTTCAAAGAACATATATACCTTCATATATATCAGGAAATTGTTATTCTAGCTCCTTATTTTGTTATATACTTTCATTTCTTGCAAATAATCCACAATCTTGTTTATGCATTACATCAGAGGGAATTAGACTAACCTCAAATATTTTTAAATAAAATCTATCAAATATAATCTATCTCTGATTTTTAAATCAAATACCACAAAATATAATCATTTGTGTTGTACTAAAAGTTTCTTATTGTAAACTGCAGTATGTCAGTCTGTTATTAAATAAGATGCAATCTGTTAATATATAACAAACAATCAAAACTATAAACAAATTATTATATTTAAAGCATATATTTTACTTTTAATTTATTATATTATATGTAATATGTATATTCCTTATGTACAGTTTAATACAATTTGTTTTAATTCCTAGATATGAATGCTTTTAAGTTAATTTATTAGTGTTAATATGCAAAGAACTCTGCATTTTCCATTTTAACATTATAATACATCACTTCCCATTTAAAGGGTAAGTTGAAAGGTCAGCTTTCACTTTAAGGAAGAAGAAGGTATGAATAACTACTTATAGATACTTGCTGCCTTTTGCTGCTGCTAAGACCAGACCAAGGACACACCCATCGCACCTGCCATTACCCCACCCATTTGCTCCCCTGTCCTGTCCTGTCCACTTTCGGCCCATTTTATGACATCACCACCATTGTCAGCTGAGAAGGAAATGCCTCTTTTTGTTCCTGATGTCTTCATTTTGCCAATTTTCTATGCTTTTCTGAAAATTGCATAGTAAATCTGCCAATTTAATAAACTCAGATAATCTGTTTCTTTTTTAAAACAGAACACTGGAGTTTGCTCAGTGTTTTTTGAACTACTGTACAACCGGTTAGATTTCCGGATAGTGTGAAAAAATAGATAGGTGGTAACACTACGTATAAAGCTTATAAACCCTCACAAAAGTGCTCACACCACTAAATACCTTCTTTTAAAGCTAACATTCTAATGGCTTGAAAATAGTTTGTTTAGCTTTATTTAGCTTTATTTACATGCATAGAAACACTTGCAGCATTCAAGAGTGAATTTAAACACTTCAGTCTTAAATATTTACCCTTCAAAGCCACCTAATCAAGAAAAAAAACATGCAACTCTTTAAACTTTCAAATACTTCAACAAATGCAGATAAAATCTTTTCAGAAACTCTGCATGTACAGATAAACTCATGACAATCACAAGTATTTATTTTTTAACTTTTATCTGAAAATAAAGGCTTAGCAAGTTACTTTAAACAGTAAACAACTACTAAGTATTGTAAGAAAACAGTAACTAACTTAATTAGAGATAAACAACAATTCATACATTTCATATGTGGATGTTTTCTCAGGTTTTCATGTGTTATTTTGCATGAAGCTTTCTATCAATCTTTAAAGGAGACTTAACAACAAAACTTGCGTTGAAACAATTCCAGTAATGTGTGATAAGAATTCAGCTGGTAAAGGTATGAATGATGTGATAACTGTTTAGTGACAATCCAATACTTTCTTTTGTGTAAGTAAAGCAGCCACTTATGTGAATTAGAATACAACATACTTTTTCTGTCATTTTAAATTCCACGTACTGTGTTTAGTAGCACAACAGAAAAACATATTAAGAACTTAAAATGTTTGTTTTTTACATAAGTTTTATCATATTCATATTTTACATTTAATGATCATAGGATCATAGGAAGTTACTATGCTATTGTCCCTGAGGCCCTTATAAGCCTAGCCAAGAGCTTAGCCCATGTTTAAACAAGTCAGCACCCAATGCCCCTGTCCAGCAGGGACACAGGTGGAATCCCAGGGGTATATTCTCTGTTTCCCATCCAGTTATACGTTGTGCACTTAAAAAGAGCTAATGAGGTACTCTGCTTGACATGGAGAGGGAGTCTATTCCACAGATGGGGGAGTCCCTGGGACACAAATCTGTCCTGCCAACAAGTCCTACTGATGTCACAGACCAGGTTGAGGTCATACGTGTGGGTTACTTGAGTGGAGTTTGACTTGCGGATATGCAGCAGTCCCATTAAGGCGGGGTTAGAGATAAGATGTGGATACTTCCAGAATAGAACCATCAACACCATCACCCATGCTAACTATGCTAACTCTTCCAGTCCACTGAGCCACACAAGCTGCCAGAAGGGTTGGCATTACTAATTAAGCTCTAGTGGGAATTAATCAGCTTCACTTATATATGTAACTTAAACGAAGTATATTTGAAATAAGGAATAAAAATGATTTATTTTGTAAAAAGTAGTATTATTATCTGATCCTTACTATTCATACACTTGTTTGTGTTACAGAGCCAATATTACAATGAGAATAAAGTAATTTTTCAATTATCCTTCAGTTTTTACTGATTTTATCTTCAACTGATCATCCATTCCTTGTTGCATTTCTTTTGAGAGATGTAGACAAACTCCAGTCCATTTCATTCATGTTTCTATTATTTTATTCCTCTGTACAAACTCCAAAGCATCTTCCAAAGTGTTAAAAGTTCTCTGTTCTTCTTTAAGATGAAACTTTATTTTTGCTGGAAACAAAATGTGTGCTTTAATATTGTTTCGTTAAGTCCTTTATAAGAGGTACACATGCTTTGCCTTTTGACATAACTGAAGATGAATAATCAATATCAAATCTTATAATATTTTTATTTTATTTCAGCTGGATAGTTAGTCCATGCTGTTTTTAAAACAAGAATCCTTATTTGGCTGGAAAAGATTCTAACTATCACTGACCTTGGTGTTGGTGTTTTTTTTCTTTATTGATATACTGGAAAGTGATCTCTATGTCCTCTCAATACTGAAGAAAGAGCTTCAGGCAGGTTCAATGTCTTAGGCAGCCAGTTATTTAAAAATTGAATCATAATTTCTCCTTCTACTTTCTCAGGGATAATTTTGTTCCTCCTGGATCTGTTTTCTAGATCTTCTATTTTTCCCAAAATAAGTTATTTTGTGTCAGGAAAAATTCAGTATTATTCTCACTCATGGTCATTCTTCCATCTAAAACAATCATTGCCTCTTCTATATTTGAAATTTGTGAAGACTGTTGTTTAAGAACTCCACTCAGCACTTCCACCTGTTTTTACATTCCTCTTAATGTTGTTAGTTTTGCTTTCCAGTTTATCCATCTTTATAGAAAGTTCATTGATGTTGCTGAGTATAGACTGAATGTCTCTGTTCATTGTATTGTCCTGTATAACGCATTTAGAGTGATTCATTCAGAGGGAATTAGAAAAAGTGATGAAAATGGTTTACAACTTAATTTTTCTTATAGTAATTTATTCAGAAGTAGTTTAATTATTCATATATCAAGTTTTAAAACATATTCTTTGAATATTTCTGTAAAAATCCTGTCAGAGATGTTAAATGAAGCAGAACAAAAGTACAGTGTTATTAACTGCTCACCATTTTGGGCACGCCCCAGGTGTTACTTTTTCTGAGTGCCTTTGGGCTTCCTGAGGCATGGCTATGGCAGTGGGTGGTCTGGGCAATCTTTGATGTTTAGAAAGATTGCTTTTAAGTGCCTCAGCATCTGTTAGTCTATGTGTGTGCTTGTGTTTTGTGCTATGTGAGGTGAGTGTTGTGTTTGTGGTTACAACGACCTGATATGTACTTGTATGTGAGTGTTTTGCATCCAGAGTCACTGTGTAAGTAAACCTCTTGCATACTGGGTCTGCTTTTTTAAGGATTAAGTGGTTGCCAGTAAATATTAGGCAATTGCTACATTGTCTGAAGATGCCCATATCCACCAAGCTGGCTACAGAGAAGGTAGGAAATTGCATATTCATACCATCCAGTCCTTTAATTTTTGAGCTGCAAGGGGGTGGTGTACTGGGGTTAGAAGACTATAAAGGGTGCTTTGTTGGTGCAGACTAATAATGGTGCTTTATTGGGCAGATTATGCAGAACAGTAATAAATTATAGTAACTGTAATGTTTACACAATACTAAATTCTACTAAATCTGTAGGTATTACCACTCAATGCCCAACTAACCGCTCCAAGCTTGTTGGCAAAAAAGGTATTTGTGCTATATTGCTGTGTTACAGGGTTCAGTTTTATTAACTGTTCTACATGGAAATTTTGCTTTCTAGGTGTTTGCTATTGTAGAAGGTACTGCTAACCTAAGCAAATGTGCAAAATTTAAAGCAACACCGAAAAAAAACTGAAAACTAAATAATGAGCCCAGTGGCCAACACAATTTCCCAGCTCAGATAGACCAGGCAAAAACCTCCTGCCACAAGATAAAAAAACCTTGTCCTCCTAATGTAAAACACAATAGAAAAGGCCTACAAGTACAAGGTTAATATAAACCACTTAAACAACTATCTGGAAATACCTTATTAAAGGCAATTTCAAGACAGCCTTACAGCAGTAACAGTGAAAGGAAAAACAATTTTATTTTTACAAAAATTCTGTAAAATGCACACATATAAAGCAGGGAGCAGTAGTAATCACTCAAAATAACTTAAGTGCAATTTAGCAATCAAAGGTGTTTAACTTTGCCTGGATGGCACTTGATACAAGTAAAACACTTTTGGAATGAAGGCTAGGACTCCAAGCTTTGTTGAACTTCAGTAAAATGAGGAAGAGATAATATGCAGTAATGGAGGCTTACTCAAGAGCAATACTGGTTTGCTGGGTGGCAACTCAGTATCATGGATGTATGGAAAATAATGGGTGGGAAGAGTACATGAATAGCTTATACAATAGCCAGTAGCAATGAAAGAGGGGTGGGATGAACTTTGGAAATCAGATTAAATAAGGGGTGGAGGGCAGAGATACAGCTTTATAAAACAACAACAGCAAAAGCATAGTAGAGTTGGGAAAAACTTCAAAGAACAAGCAGGATAGCTAGAGAGGCATCAAATCAAATAAAGGCAATACTCGAGCTCTTTCAGAAATGTTTGCTTAATGCATTAGTTGAGGATGGGGCAGCTACAGAATGCAAGTAGGTAAATGATAATCAGAATATAAAAGCCCGGAAGAATAAACTGGAGCAGAGACAATTCTCTCATTATTGAATTTCTATTTAGTTTCAGCCATCAGACTATGTACCAATATACCCATACACATATCTTAAGTAAGTACAGCAGCTCTTATGACACCAATATTGTGCTTATTAATTATAATAACACATGTATATGGAATGCTAGCTTTTCAGTAATTACTTATTTTCCCCAGAATTCCATTATTTATATTATTAGTTCTTCTTATATATTTATGTATGGCTTACATGTCAAGGTCCCTTAGGCATGGCCAATCATATTCTTGGTATTTATTAATGAATGTCTTGTAGCTTGAGACACCTCTACCTCTAAACCAGTATGGGCTGTTGCTGGTTGTGTGTAGCATTGCACTTCTGGAGTACTTATATGGCTTTAAACCAAGTCTTGGTTAGAGCACAGATGTCTACAATCTCCAGAGTGAAGAGGGTTTGAAAGATGTAGAGCTTTCTGCTTAGGCACTGAGCATTGAGCAGTAACACCTTAAGATTGCTTGTAGACATTTTCGATATGTTGGTAGTTTTGTCTTTTTGGCATTGCCTAGAAAAGGCTGTAAGGGGGGGTGGCTAAAGTTTAAGCCAATATCTGAAAGCCAAAGGGGCACAGGTGCAACCCATCCTTACCAAAGAAGTGTGGTCTTTTGACCATGTTCTCCCATGCTGAAAAATATTGGATCTCCCTGGAGTGACATCAGAAAATAAGCCAGTTATTAAAATCAATCATTCTGTGTTCATACTGTAGTATCATCCTTGGTGAAGGTAGAATGCTGGTCAGTGCAAGGATCATAACTATCTGTGACACATATTCCGAGAGATCCATTGTGTCTCTTTTCATATAGTCCAGTGGGGTATGTCTCAGGTCATTTACATCCACATGGACTATTATAGAATCATATAGGTACCTGGGGTGTAGTAACTTGAGTGCATGTATGATATAATGGCTCCTGCCTCCAGATAGGCAACTAACCGTTATGCTTAATGCATTTCTTATAATTTCCTGAGGTCAGGTTACAACCATTTTAAAAATTAATGAACTGTAATAATTTTAGCATTATATAGAAGACAAAGTGATACAATGATGAGGAGCTTAACATCATACACACATCATTTAAGTTTTTTTTGTTGACTTTTGTTCACTTTCTGTGTGGAGTTTGCAGCTCCTGCCCATGTCTGTTTGGGCTTCCTTCCACCTTCCAGAAACATGCTGGATATGTCTGACTCATGAATGGTAGGTGCTAGGTCCAGGCCAAGCCTTGCCAAACATGAACAGCAGCAGACTGTACATGGTGCCTACTAGAGTAGAGTTGTATGGACCAACCACTTTAGGCTTCAGCTGTGGTGCACAGAATCTTCTAGTTAGGAGAACATGGACCAAAGGCTGTGCACTGCATCAAGGTTAGCCACTTAGAGGTGCATATTTTGGCTCTAGGTGATTTAATTTTATTGACTAATATTGGCAAAAGGGTTTGTGAAACATGTTACCTATGTGAGATTAAGACTTGGCAACCTCTAACATACTTAAAGAACCTGTGTTAATAGTGGAAGGGGTCTGTATGCTCCGGTTTGCCACTGTGTGCCCACCATAAAGCCTAGGAGCTCTGGATCAGTAAGCTGCTGGCCAGCTGGCATCCATTTCTGCACTCACTGGTTCATTTTGTATGACTCTTTTGACCAAAACCTGGATACAAAACCAATCAATATGCCAAAAATGAACTAAAGATTAGTACAGTGAATAAAGTTTCATTGGCAGGTTACAACTTGTAAGTGGACAATAATATGGTAAGGAGGAGACAGATTATTGTGAATATCCAGAAAATATTCTGGAGTCTACTTCTTAAGTGGAGGAAAGACTAGAAATGGTGAGGGAATTGTGGTGAGAGAGACTCTTCTAAAGGCAGTGAGAAGATGCCATCAGAATCAGAGACAGACTTTTGGCAAAAAGACTCCAGTGTAAAGATAAAGCAGTCTTCATCATCTCAATCGATAATCAATAGCAGCACTGTGATGGCAAAGAAAAGAGGGCATTCAGACAGCAGTTGCAGGACCTCCTTGACAAACTGGGACAAAATGAGGTGGTGTTGATAATGGATGGGCTGAATGCGCATTTTGTGGAAAAGGATTGTCTGAGCTCAGATAGTTATAGTCAAAGAAACAATGAAGGAGAAGCAGTTCTAGACTTCTTCATGGTGAATGGCTTTATGATGGTAAGCCAATGGTTCACCAAGAAAGATGTCATATGCAAGAGACACCAGCATGCAACTAAAGTACACTTCCTCCAGGTAAGGAATGGACACTGGGCTCAAATCAGAGATTGCAAAATCATCCCTAGTGAAAAAGTCAGGAAGCAACATAAACCACTTCTGACCTTAACTGGCTCCAGGCATTGGTCAGTGAAGGCTCTATGACCAACAGAGACTAGTCTTAGGACCTGGAGGATGATAGGAATAAAAGCACATGAGTTTAGTTAAATATTAGTCCTTTAGCACCTTAAGAAGAAAAGGAAATAGGTGGAGCTGAAGAAGAATGACCGCATCTCAAAACAGCTTATGGAAACAAGACAGAGCAGATCTGTGGCTAAGACCAATGTGGAAGATGCATAAGGAAACCAGGTGGTAAAATCCAGTAGTTCAGGAAGTTATCCAAAGAAAAGAAAGAAGTGATAGATAGAAAAGATGAACCAGGCTAAAAAGGAATAGTGACTGGTAACAAAGAGGCTAAGATTGCAGTCACAACAGCAAAGAGCAAGAAGTCGGAGAAACTCTACCACCTTCTAGAAAGTCACTCAGCAGATGGCACAAAGAAGTATCAGGATGCAAGGCAGAGACAAAAGGATAAAGAAGATAGTCAGTAGACACCATTCCTTAGGGATGTCAACAACAATCTGCTCACTAGCCCAGAAGACATCAAAGACAGATTAAAAAGTACTTCAAGAAGCTTCTGAATGAAGAAAACCTTATAGAAACTGTATTACTGCATGCACAGCCTACAATGAAAGAGGGAGGAGAACCCATCTTAATAGAAGTTCGAAGTGCATTAAGAGAAATGAAGTTAGGGAAAGTGGCAAATTTCAAAGAACTCACAGCAGATATGATGTGTGTATACGTACATATGATATATATATTGACATATATATATATATATATATATATATATATATATATATATATATATATATATATATATATATGTCTGTGTGTGTAATCCCTTCACAAGCTCAAAGTTTCAAAAATTTGAACTGCAAATGATCGAGACCATAAGATCAAAATTTTGAAACTTCGAGTGTTTTGAATGGAGATCATCATATAGCATGGAATGGGAAATTTGCTGTTTTCCTCACTGTAAGTCAGTCATGGTATATTTATTTTGCAGGGGGTATGGGGGCTGCAGGGGGGCTTGCTCCCCTGCAAAAACGTAAAAAAAAAAAAAAAAAAAAAACATTTTTTATTACAATTTTGAAGTTTCAAAACTTCGATCTTATGGTCTCAATCATTTGCAATGCAAAGTTTTGAAACTTTGAGCTTCTAAAGTAGATCTATATATGTGTGTATATATATATATATATATATATATATATATATATATATATATATATATATATATACATATATATATATATATATATGCACATACACACACACTATATATATATATATATATATATATATATATATATATATATATATATATATAGATAGAGAGAGAGAGAGAGAGAGAATTATGGGAAACATGTTTCTTGAGGTTACTCTTTGTGGTATAGAGGCAGAGACATATCTCATATCTCTGTGAAATTAGACTCCTACTGCATTGCAAGAAAGTACTATAGAGGATGAGTGGTCAATGCACATGCAGATTAGTGAAAATTAGATGAGAGGTGAGCCTTTTAGATTCAGATAAGGATGTTGCATAACTAAGGTGATGATGATAGTGTTCACCATGCATATCATGCATCATTATAAGTGTGTCAAGAAGGACTGTGTTTAAGTCACACCAGATATTACTTACACTAACTCAATTTCTTTGCACAGGTTTTGGAATTACCACACCTGTCAATTAAAATTCAAATGCAATGGGCATAAGTTTAATATTCAAAGTTATTTATTTATTTGTTTTACATTTTCTGCTGTATCCACATTCTTTCTTCCAGAATTCTCCAGGGAACTATGACCTGCAAGGACGGAAATAAAGAAACACAGATCAAATGCTACTGCCTCCGGTGTCTTCTTTTAGAACAAATGAACGCCTTGCATGCCGACTGCCCACCATCTCGGGCAAGGACTAACAGGACTAAGAGAGCTCAGACCCTACAAGGGACCAGAAAGGTTCTTATAAGAACCCACGGAAACCGAACCCGGTCTAAGGGTGACTGTAATAGGTCTGGCTTACTAGGATACCCTCCAGGGTCCTCTCTAAGACCTGTCAAAGGGCAACTGTAATAGGTCTGGCTTACTAGGATACCCTCCAGGTTCCTCTGTAAGGCCACATAGACCACAAAAGTTCTTCAAGGAACCCACAGACCACATCTGCAGGAGCCCAGCCTTACATAAGGGGGCACCTACTGAGATCTGATCTGACAGGGTACCTAGGGTGGCCCTTGTAAAGGCCACTTCAGCTCTAACCAGCACAACAACAGCCCTCTTCAGGGCATCAAGCAGTCCTCCTCGGGACTACAACAGTCCTTATCAGGACTTCAACAGTCCTCTTCAGGACTGCAACAGCCTTCATCAGGACTACAACAGCCCTCCTCAGGGCTACAAAAGTCCACATCAGGACTACAACAGCCCTCCTGAGGGATACAACTATAAGGACAGCTACAATATGAATCATCTACTGAAAAGTCCTTTTGAGGACTACTTCCTGAGCCTCCAAAAAGTGTGATTCTTTCCAGTTCTTCCCTCCAGAACTCTCCATTATCAAGCACGTTCATTGTCATTCTGGCCTATTTTCAAATGTCTCCATATAAATGTTTCCATGTGTGTTTCCATGTCATAATCAGGTGGCATTTCTTAATGTTACCTCGCATAGCAGAACAGAACAGTAGATTTTGTTACTATCATGCTTGTTAAGAAAGAAAAACATTGTTCCTAAATACTGTGTTTAAAAAACATAGTAAAAGTAAATTTTGATAGTATTAAGGTGAATAAGAAGTAGCAGGACCGAAGTCCAAATTCAATCCTGTGTTTTTTCAATATGAATAAATGGCTTTCTTAAATTCAAAATAGATTTATAAAAATGTCTGCACTGGGGAACTTCAATTCAATGAATGTAGAAACTACTTTGTGTATGTTCTTCTATCTGAGGATAATTATATAGTTTTAAAGTGTAGTTGTTAAACTCCTTAGGTGGGTTTGTCGAATACGGTAGAGGAATACAGCAGCCCAAATAACTCCTCTTCTCACTCCATATTACATCTGTGCCTGTATATTACTCATACCCAGCTTTTTTCTCATCCCCTTGCCTCAGCCCCTGCTTTTTTATTACCCCCATTCCCTCTCTAAATTCTCGCTTTGTTCTCCACTCCATTTCTTTGCTCTTTTTTTTTCCAACCTTGCTGAGTAGTATTTTACTTTCCAGTGTAGTTCTTCTTACTTGTAGATTTGTAGGTTAGGTGTAAACTTCTGAATTCCACTTAGCTTATATGTATACAGCTTTTTTCTCCTAAATTTACCTTTCTAGTTACTGTTTTACTCTTTCTATGCAACTGACTGATTTACTTCTTTGGTGGCTTAGCACTTCTGACCTGTGTGTAGTCCCGCTCCATTCACCCACACTCGGGCTCACTCCACTCCCCCTACCCTACTCCCATTCCCACCCACCTCCAGTCTTCTGTAACTTATAGTTAACCATACCACACTCCTCTATTACATAACCCAAGTAGCACCCTATCATTTTTCTCATCTAATTATGTATCTACTACTTAACATTCCTCTCACCTCCCAACCTTTATCTCTGCAATCAAAGCAGATTCATAGGCACCCTAGACTAACTTTCTATCCTCTTACCATAACATACTGTTTTCTTTTTAAATCTATATCTTTGTGCTCCTGCCTCCATTGTTACCTCTTCAGCTTAACCTATTTCTTATTAATCTCTTCTCTTATCTCACTGACTTTACTACTCCATTCCAGTACCTTTATTAAAGTAAATTAACCAACATTCCATCCCACAAGTCAGTTTCAACCCTTAACCCCTTCTTTTTAATTACTAACATCTCTATCATGCCCTCAAAAAAACTTACCATCTCTCTCACTCTTCTGTTAGCTCTGCTATCCCTTGCCCTGCATTCCTCCTCATACCAAAACTACCTTCTCACATACTACCCCTCTCCTACTTTACCTATTATGCCAAATTAATGTCACAATAAAGCCCCTGTTCACATCTCCCCCACATCTTCTTGTTACCTCTCCAATACTACTCTTCTCTCTTAGATATTTGTATACACATAGCCCTGCAGATAACCTTTACATAGGTTCATAGGTTCATAGGTAGGTACTAGGCTATTGGCCCTGGGGCCTACATAAGCCTAGCCAAAAAGGTTCCCTGGCTTTCACCACCCAAGAAAATTATTTTCCTGTGCCCCTGTCAAGCAGTGCCCCAGAAGTGATCCCCGAGGTGAATTTTCTATTTCCTATCCAGCCATCATGATGTTTCTTAAAGAGGGCCAGTGAGGAGCTTTGCTTGACATGAATGGGTAGTTTGTTCCAGAGTATGGGGAGTCTCTGGGACAGGAATCTATCCCTCCAGCATGTTCTGCTTATTGTGGTTGCAAGGTTTAGGTCCCTGGAGCATGTGATTCAGAGAGATTGGGATTTCTTTAAGTGTAGCATGTCCAACAGCTCTGGGTTTGACATAACTTTGTATGTTAGGCAGAGATCGCCTCTGAGTAGGCGGTATGTGAGGGAGTAGAGCTGGAGTTTTTTGAGATGGTCTGTGTATGGCATCTGTTTGAGGCTGGTAATCCTCTTAGTGAGGTATTTCTGTGGCTTTGCCAATTGTTGTAGGTGTCTTGTGAGATACGGGGCATAGTACTCTATAATGGGTATGATGAGAGATGAATAAAGAGGGACAATGACCTCCTTTTTTCTAGAGGAGAACCCTTTTGTGGTGAGGTGTGCCATGTAGAAGGATTTCTTGACTACTGTGGTGATGTAATAATCAAAGGAGAGACTACTATCCACCTGTGTCCCGAGGTCTCTTATCACACTTTCAGTGTTTAATGAGCTACCCCCTATGTGGTAGTTTATGGGTACCGAGTTTTTCCCAAAGGGTATGACAGCGCACGTCTTGGCATTGAGCTTGAGGCCATGACTTTGACACCAAACATCTGTCTCTGTGAGGCCCTTTTATAGAATGTCTACATCATTAGGTGATTCTATTATGGCTCCCAGTTTGCAGTCATCTGCGAACTTTGTTAGCCAAAGACCTTCTGTGTTGGCCTGCACTTCAGAGAAGTAGATGCCAAACAGGAGAGGACCCAGGATCGAACCCAGTGGTACTCCACTAGTCACTGGTCTGAAGTCGGACTTGGAGTCGGCTACTTTTACTGTGTGGGTTCTGTCAGTGAGCCAGGTGGACACCCATCTTGTGACATAAGGATTTATGTCCAGTTTAGTGAGTTTATCTATAATTCCAGAGTGGGGGATGGTATTGAATGCAATAGGGAGGTCAAGATAGGCTGTGTGCACTACCTTGCCCTCGTCTACAGCTCTATTGACTACTTCAAAGACGTCAATCAGGTTTAGTAAACATGATCTACCTTTTACAAACCCAAACTGAATGGGGTCCAGGGTTTGGAGGTTACCTATGTCTTTGTTTATAAGCTCCAAGATGATACATTCCATGGCCTTGCAGAACAGGTTCATCAGGCTAATGGGGAGGTAGTTTCTGGGGTCCATGGTGGCACCACCTTTGTGGAGTGGGATAACCTTCACTTTGCACCATTCGGTAGGCACATAGCCAGAGATGAGGCTATGATTGAACATGGTACTTAGGAGGGGTGCCAGTTCGTTCTGTAGTTTGTGCAGTATACAGCCTGGGATGTTGTCTGGTCCCATGGATGCTGTGTTCTTGGCTTTCGAGAGTGCTATCTTTACTTGTTCATCCATGGTTACCGGGGCTTTGCATTCTTCCAGTATTAAGATGTGCCCTTTGGAGTGTGAGTGGGGGGTAAAGTTAGCACTGAACCTATCTGCGAGGATGTTGGCAATATCGGTTGGTTCTGTATATTTAGTGTCATTGTGCTGCAGCTCAGAGCTGATCTGAGTGTTGCCATTGAGATTACTGGCATAGCTGTAGAATGCTTTGTGGTTGTCTCTGGAATCAGTGGCGATTTTATTTTCATAACTGGCTTTGGAGGACTTTATGAAGGATCTCAGCTTCTTGCTGAGGCTGACCAGGGATCCAATCTTGGGATTTTACTCTTTTTTGCAACAGCTTCTTCCTTCTGTTGTAGAGTTTGTTTATGGCAGGGGACCACCAGATTGGCTTCCTTTTTTTGGAGGATACCATCTTGGTTCTGTTGGGGATGGCATGATCCATGCACTCATGTATGTGCTTACACATTGCATTTGTGTAAGATTCATCAGTCGTACCTCTATTGTCCATCTGCATGGGTGTCGTGAAGTTTGCCACTTCTGTCTTAAGAAGCATGAAGTTGGCTTTGGAGTAGTTTTTGATGGTGGTTTCCTTAATGGGGGGTGGGGTGGGATGTGGATGTCTAGGGTGATTAGCTTGTGGTTGGATCTGACCAGCGAGGAGTTGACCGGTTACCCATATTGGTAATAACCAGGTCCAGGATATTGCTGGCCTGGTGGGGGTGTGGACAAGCTGATCCAAGGTGTTGTAATTTATGAATTCCAGAAAATGTTGAGCGAATGAGTTGGTACATGAGTAGTTTTCCCAGTTGATGGTGGGGTGGTTGAAATCACCCATAATTAAGGTATTGGGTTGTACCTTAATATTTTCCAGTATCTTAAGAAATGAAGAGTGAGAATCCTGGGGCATGGTGGGGGATCTGTAACAAGCTTCAACTTGGATTGCAGTCTTGCCCAGTGTTAGTTGCACTTGGATAATTTCGGATGCATTATGTTGAGCAACTAGCCTGGAGGTGTGAATATCCTTAATGAATATGGACACGCCTCTGCCTTTAGTGTTTCAGTCCAGGTTAGGTGGCCAAAAGATGTGGTATGAATTATAGCCTGGAAATGCAGGGGTGCTCTCTGGAGCCTTGAACCAGGTCTCTGTCACTACACAGATGTCGATGTTCTCCATTTTAAGGAGTGCCTGAAGTGAGTGCATTTTAAGGTTAGACTTCTAGCATTGAGTAGCATTATCCTCAGAGTTTGCTTGCTTGTACTTGTTATGGTGGTGAATTTAGCATTTGAATCTTGCCTAAAAAATGCACTATAGTGGTGAAGCCTTAGCCAGTATCCGGAATCCCAGGGGAGACAGGTGGAGGCCATCTCTGGCAAAGCATTGTGGTCTGTCAACCGTGTTGTCCCAGGCAGACAGATACTGGATCCCCTTAGAATGATACCAGGAGGTTAATCAATTGTTGAAGTCAATCCATTTGTCCTTGTACTGTGGTATCATTCTGGGCGATGGCAGGATGCTACTCAGGGCTTGGGTCATACCTGCCTGGGTTACAAGATCCTAGAACTCCTCCATGTCTTTTTTCATGTAGTCCAGGGAGATACATCTCAGGTCATTCACACCAACATGGACAATGACAGAGTCATATTTGTACTTGTTGTGGAGTGACTTGAGTGCATGTGTTATGTGGTGGATCCTGGCACCCGACAGGCAGTTGACAGTAACTTTCTCCTTGTTTAGCCTGGTGAGCGGGACATCAGTGTGCCTGACTATAGCATCACCTAAGACTAGTGTGTTGAGTACATTGTTTTGCCTTATGGGCTGAGGTTGAGTGGCACACTGATTTTGTGGGTTATGTGTCATTTGGGTAGTGTTGAGGGGTGGTGGCTGCCTGCATTTCAGCTTGGGGAGGTTTGTGTTACTTGAGCAGATTTTTATTGAGATCCTCCATGCATGTGGGTGTTTCCTTTGTGTTTCTATGTGTGGGTTTTGGTAGGGTGGGTTTTGAAAGACTATGTGTTGAGTGTGGTGTGGTGCAGGTATTAACCTTCTATTCTTGACTGTCTAGTCCAGTCTTGGCTGGAGAGAGCTTGGCTCCCAGTTTGGCTATATAAGTGCATCTCTCACAGGTTGTAGTTTTGGGTGGTAGAAGGAGAGGTTTGTCAGTGTACATGAGGCAATTGCTACATTGCCCCAAAATGCCCCGATTCATCAGGTGGACAGGAGAAAACACCCGGAGCTGACCCATGGACATACCTGGATAGGTGCTTATTAATTTAAGTACTAAGAACTGTTTTCCTCTTGACAAGTGAGAAAAGTCTATGCTGTAGTAATTTGTAGTTTATTTAGTGCTTACAATGAGTTCTGAGCAAGTGATGAGCACAAGGAAACAGTTTTGAGTGCTGAAACTAAAAAACTAGCTAGTTCTAACTGAAAATCGCTAGTTTTAGCACCAATCCCAAGAAGAGAAGCAGGCCACGGCCTGTTTGGTGAGCCACAGTCTTGTCCCAGATGATGCAAGGGTCTGCAGGCTTGTAACCTATTTCTGGAAGATGCCTCAAATAGCTACCAGACCAATCGGGTATGTTAAGCACAGACACTCTCCAACCAGAAAGAGTCAGGAATTAAAGCACTCTGCTCCTACTCTCACCAGGATCAGAATATAAGCACAGATTCTAAGCTGTCATCTATAAAGCAGTTATTAAGCTTTCTGGTGATCAGCAGTCTCCAATAAATAATGTAACTGTACTCCTTCTCTCACCAGGAGAAAACAAAAGCACTAATCCCAAGATGACTACTGAGAGGCAGAATGTGGTCTTGCAATAGATGCTTAAAGGTAAGATGAAAAAATGGTTTATCCTGAACACTACTGTGTGCACTAGAGGAGTTAGATGTGAAAGTAGGTAACTTAAGTTTTACCTGTCTAAAAGTCAAGTTTTAGTGGAGAGTCACTATTTTTAAAACAGCAAAACAGATTGAAAGGGGTAGTCACTTTTGTATTCTGGTATCATGCAATACAGTAGGATGGGCAATACATTTAAATAGTTGAAGGGGAGGGATTTCACAAAATGATAATTTTGTGCTTACTCACACCATCCAGTAAAAGCAGACAGGAAATGAGATATATGGTCAAATTACCATAAGGGGCAGGCAACTGAAAGACAGTGGTGTTTAAGAACACAACAGTAACCGAGTGGGAGGGTGGAAAATTTTTCTGTCTGACCCACAAGAGACAGAGTTGTGGTCTCTTTTCAAGTTTTAGTATGCATTTTAAAGCAGAATACAAGTAAAACACAATGGGAAGAAAATAAATCACAGTATACAAAATAGAAAAAGACAATGAAGTAATAGAAAACACAACAAATAAAAAGCAAACTAACCTTTCCCTCACAGCAAACTGTAGCAGACTCTGAGTGAACTTTTCCAGTATACATATATAACAGACATTTTTCTAAGCTAAAATTTCTTACCCTGCACTCCCTTACCCCCATTAAACTCCAATCTGACATCCATCCTAACCCAGGTCCTGCTCTCACAACCTTCTCTAAACCACCCCCTCCACTAATCCCAAATTCTAACTTTCCCCTACCTCTTATCTACCTCAAAAAATGTAATTCTGACCTCCTCATCATAAACTTTAACCTCAGAAGCCTCCTTAATAAAGTTCATGAATTTCATGCTGCCATTGCCCTCTACTCCCCAGACATAGCCATCACTACTGAAACCTGGCTTAAGCCTCATATAAAATCAGAAGAATTACTTCCTAATGGGTACCATATCAGCAGAGTGGATAGATTATCTAAATGTGGCAGCGCCATTGCCATCATGTTCAAAGATAACCTTAATTTGGTTCAATTCAACTCCACCCCACCCGCTCTCCCTAATTCGGAAATTTTAGCTACATGGCTTGATATAAATAAGCATAAGTCCATCGTGCAAACAACCTCCATAATATTGAAAACATCCTTGAATGGGCCTCCTCTAACTTTAACCATGAAACAGTAATACATGGAGACTTTAGCCTTGATTGGCTTACCTGCTCATCTAATTCACCAACAAATTTTATAAACGTATATAACTTCCATCAAGACATTCACCACCCTACATGCACAGACAAACATACAAACAGACAATCCACCCTTGAATAGATTCTGACAAATAAATCTAACATTACTTGTGAAGCTGGCTATCTTCCTGACACTTTAAGTGATCACTTCCCAGCATGTCTAATAAGAAAAAATTCAAATACCACTAGTAATATTACATTCTGCTACATTCGAAACAAAAAAAAAAAACAGTTTTCCCCCAACAATCTTCAACACACTTTTAAAGCAACATAACTGGGCACCTCTAAAAACTCTGCAACTGGACCTTGCAGTACAGTATTTCAATAATGCTTTCCTGTAAATACTAAATAAGCTTGCCCAACTCAGAAAAATTTGTATCAAAAACCTCCAATGGTTAGCAAAAGAAACAGTTCTACTACTTAAGCAAAGGGATAGAGCATGGTCTCTATTTCTTACTAACAGAAGTAATGTTAATCACACCACATACCAACAAATTTGAAATCAAGACAAGAAGCATATTAAACAAGACAAAAAAACATACTTCCAATCTTGTCAACTAAAACACCAAAAAAATCACCCAAAATTCTGGCAATCAATTAACCTCATTCTTAATCCTGGGAAACCCACTACCCCAGTCCCCAAAACTGACAATACTACATACTGTATAGCCACTCAATTCAACTCCCAATTCATTACCTCAATAACCTCACTTCTAAACAACGCTGCTAATTCTCCTCTTTCTATACCCACTCCCTCTATCCAAACCTCTACCTTTTTCAAGTTTGAACCTATCTAAACTAGTTATATACAAAATCTACTATTTAAAGAAAAACCTTGTACTCTTGCCACTGATCAGCTACCTGGAGGCTTTCTAAAACTAGCTGCCACATCCATTGCTTACCCTATATCTATTCTAATCAATTGTTCTATCTCTGAACAGTTTGTATCTCTCCTTTGGAAAATATCCCATGTCATACCCCTTCATAAAAGAGGCCCCTCAACAGATATATCCAACTACATACCTATAGCCATTCTTTCATCTTGAGCCAAAATCTTGGAAAAGTGTATGCACAAATAAATATTAGCCTACTTCCTGAAGAACAACCTTTTATCTGATACACAACATAGCTTTCTATCCAAAAACAGTGCTACAGCCCTCATAAGTTTTACCAATTCAATTCATCACCTCAAAAACAACAACCAACTTGTCTCTGCCATCTTCCTCAACATGTCAAATCCTTTGACACTGTATCTCATCAAATCTTTTCTAAATAAACTGGCCTCCTACAATTTCTGCCCTGAAGCTCTAAACTGGTTCCATAGCTACCTCTCTAATAAAAAACAGGTCACCTTATAGGATAATAAACTCTCACATCAGCTTCCCATCTCTGTAGGAATCCCACAAGGATTGATCCTTGGACTGTGACTTTTTACTATTTTTGCTAATGACCTAAGCTCCACCGCTAACCCTGCCAAAATCATAAAATATGGGGCCTCCCTCATCTGCTCTGCTCCCACTATCGATGTACTTCAAATAAAAAGTCAGAGTGCCCTCAATAATATTGAAAACTACTTGCAGTACATTAACTTATACTAACCCCCCCCCCAAAAAAAAAAAACAAAGCTTAAGGTCTTTTCAAATACTTCCACACTAAATAATCATCCATATCTCTCTATATTTTCTTCCAATAGCACTAAAATAGAACCTGTCAAACAAAACTTCTTGAGATCACTACTGACAACGCATTAAGATTTGACAAACATATAGCAGTGACAATTAAAAAAGTCCATGTAAAACTTGGTATTCTCTATAGGGCCAGACCCTATCTTAGCAACCATGCCAGACTTGCAACAGCAAGAACCCACTTCTTATCTTTACTAATTTATTGTTCTCAAATATTCACCAACCTTCGCAAAACAGAAATGAATAACCTTCCAATCATCCTCATAAATCACATCATTGTATTGCCCACAACCACCTGAACTGGTTAGAACTCACAAATGTACTTTAAATCAACTATTAATCACCTATACAGTCATGTACAGACATGTATAAACCTGATAACTGCCCAGCTCTATCTGACCTAGTTCTACCCTACACTAACCTAAAGTGTCTTAGGTCAGCTGATAAAGCATTGCTTAAAGTTAACAAAACTCATAACTCACATGGAGAATACTTATACTGTCATAAAATTGCTAAATACTGGAATTCTCTTCCTCAACATATTCTGACCATCACTAATACTCACAACTTCAAACAGGCCCCAAAACAATACTTCTCTACTCATTGGATATGCTCCTGTTCTCCCCCAGACTAACATGTTCTTACCCTCTTCATTTCTATCTCTCTTCTTGCTCTCACATAGCCTCATGTCCTCCTTTGGCTATGACACTTCCACCTTCATTTGATCATTCGATTTTTTTCCATGTACTTCATATATATATATATATATATATATATATATATATATATGAAAAAAATGTTTAATACTGTTTTGTTCTGAATTAATTGATGTAATGATGTTCTGTTTATTAATGCTGATTGTTAATGAAGTGTCATTTGTTACCACCTGGTTTTCCCTCAAACATTTTATTGAATGGCTTATGTTTAACTATGTTATTCTCTGGAGCTATTTTCCCCAGGTCTACACTGTAAATGGGCTACTTGCCCAGTCAGACATTACCTTGTAAACAAATGTAAATAAATAAATAAATAAATGTAAATTGCAGAGTTAACCAAATGCTTGTGCAATAATATGCCTAACGTTTCTTACCCTTGCATGCATGCATACGTATATATATATATATATATATATATATATATATATATGTGTGTGTGTGTGTGTGTGTGTGTGAGCGTGTGTGTGTGGTCATACACATCTGCCTTCTCATTCTCTGCAAATATTCTATCTCATATTTCTCATATTCACATCTGTTTTGGATGATGTCATGACATCTAGAAGCAGCAAACACTCAACTGCGTCATGAAGAGCCTGATGATTTGTACACATTAATTTATGTTTCCTGGCCATTTATATACTGTAATCTATGCCTTTCTGGAGATTCACTTCTTGGGTCATCATTGAAAAAGCCTATGATCCCAGGGGTACCCTGCTGACATTCCAGAGTACATGACTGGGCTCTTCAGAGAAGTGACAATGTTAATGTAGATGTGACTAATATATGCTAAGTTTGAGGCAGTGGCACATCAGAGTATTTCCCCTAATTCAAGATACAGCAGCCTCAGGGTTAGTATATATAAATGGCATGGGTGTACCCCCAAATCAAGGGGAATGAAAGACAAAATCCCCCTACAAAAATGTGCAAAAGGTATAACAATAAAAGACAAACTTGGCTGGTTTCAGTTTGAAAAACAGTTTATCAACATTTCAGAACTTGTAGTATCATGTTTTGCAATTCTAATATGGAATCAATCAATCAGGCATCTAAGTAAGACAATATTTATTTTCGCTATAAAATACTGAATAGAAGTCTGGTTCTGGCAATGCAGTGAGATTTTGTCTGGTAATTCATTTTTTCCCCACATCTCAAAGACATACATGGGTGAAATGTCATTTCTTCAAATTACCTGTACTTGTGTATGTTGTATGGGTTTACTATGGGTTAACTGAATAAAACAGAAAGTGGGCATGCTGAAGTTAAAAAGGGACAATGATGTTATACTAAGAGAATGCAAGTTAAGACATAAGTTTGATTTATTAACCACCTCAAAGGTGGAGTTAGAAGCCCCAAGGAGAAGAGATGCCTGGTGACTTAATGACTAATGTGACATTTATCACTTGAAGATTTGTGGAGAGAAAGAGGGAGCAGTTTATCCTGGAAATTACACATTTCCATGGTAACCTAATGATGAAGATTAAGTCAAGGAAGTGTTTATAAAACATTACTCAAAGTTATACAGGACAACAGAAACTTATCATGAAGAGGAATGGGAGAGAACCCAGGATGGCATTTGCTTGGGTGACCATACTGTAAGATTGCTAGAACAAGACGTATGTATATAAGGTTAAGGTCTTGTGTCTCTGAAATTGTATAAGTCAGTGGGACCAGGTAGATCTCACACAGAAGTTTATAAATGAGGATGGAGTATTTCATATAGCCCCTATTATCAACTTTTAATGCTATCTTTGCAAAAGGCTGAACTACCCCATCTATGGCTAGTGTCTGCATTATAGTGTTACCAATAGGTAAGAAACACAGTAGAGATATGGAGAACTTACACACACATCTCTTTTAAAATTTGATGTGGAAATTTTACCTCAAACTTTGGCCAAATAACTTGATAAAGTCTTATCTAAGCTGGTGATGGTAGTCCAAAGGGGGTTTATACAAGGTGGGCAAGGATTACACAATCAGTGGGCCCTTATTTACATTATGAAGAAGTATGATAACTGAGACAGTAAAGCAGGGCTCATCTACTTTAATTATTTGAAATAGCATTTCATATTTTGGGTCTTAAAGAAAAGAGAGGTTGGAGAGCCATTCTTGATCTCTCTCTCTTAAAACCCTACAACTCTCTTTTTGCGTGGTTTTGCGCACTGAGCAGCGTCGGGCAGTGCTGCCTAAACAGGTTTAAACTATTCCAGGCTCCACAAAGTCTGCTCTTCACTTTTTCCCTTAGAACTGTTCAAACTCTCAAAGTAATCACTCTATTCTCTTTCTAAAGCCCTGCACTTGCTCAGCTCTTATAAGGAAACACTAACTAACTAAAGCACTACACCCTCCTTGACTTCTCATAAGTATTAGACTCTCGATTGGTCCTTCCTGATCAAGTGAAAAATCAGTTCCCTTCCCTAATCTGATCAGTAAAATAAACAGTTCTCTATACTAATCTGGTATGTCCAAGGGTCAGTTTCAAGGTTACTCTCCAGTCCAGCTGGTGAATCTGGGAAGTTTGAGGCAATGTTACAATTGCCTTATGTACACAGACAACCCTCTCCTCCTTCCAACAAACTCTAATACATGTCAGAGATGCAGTTACACAGCCAAACTGGAGGCAGAGCTCTCTCAACCCAAGACTGGCACAGTCAGTCAGGAGGAAAAGGTAACCACCCACACCACAAATCCAGTCTCACACAGACCTATTGCATCTGCATACCCAACACATAAACACACAAAAACATACTCAGAGGCTCTAAATAAAAATCTGCCTAAACAGCAAAGACCTCCTAAGCAGATATCCAAGCAACAGCCACCCCTCAACAATACCCACAAATCACATATCTCACAAAATCAGTGTGCCTCACAGTCACAGCCTATAAGGCCAAACAACACACCAAATACACTTGTTATAGGGGACTCTATTGTCCGGCACACTGACATCCCACTCACCAGACTAAACAAGGAGAAGGTCACTGTAAGCTGCCTGTTGGGTGCCAGGATCCGCCACATAATGCAAGCACTCAGGTCACTCCAAAGCAAGTACAGGTATGACTCCGTCATTGTCCATGCTGGTGTGAATGACCTGAGACGTACCTCCCTGGACTACATGAAAAGAGACATAGAGGAGCTCTCTAACCATGTAGCCCAGGCTGGTATGTCCCTAACCTTGAGTAGCATCTTGCCCTCACCAAGAATGACGCCACAGTATAAAGACAAAATGATCAGTTTCAACAATTGGCTAAAGTATTGGTGTCATTCAAAGGGGATCCAGTGTCTGTCAGCCTGGGATGACATGCTCAACAAGCCACGTTGCTTCACTAGGGACGGCTTGCACCTCCTATCACCCTTAGGCTTTCGTATACTGGCAAAGGCTCTTGCCACCCCCATAGTGCCTTTTTTAGGCAAGGCTCAAAGGACAAACCCACCTCCATAGACAACCCAAAGATAAAAAAATTAAAGGTAATGCTACTCAATGCCAGAAGTCTAAACCTCAAGATGCACTCACTCGAGACTCTCCTCAGTATGGAGGAAATCGATGTCTGTGCAGTAACAGAAACCTGGTTCAAGACTCCTGAGAGCACCCCAGCACTACCAGGTTATAACTCATACTATGCGGTTCGGCCCCAAAACTCGGACCGAAGCACAAAAGGAGGGGGAGTATCTATATTCATCAAAGATACCTACACCTCCAGGTTAGTGGCACTTCACGAAGCATCGGAAACCATCCATGTGCAACTAACAGCAGGCAAAACTGCCCTGCAGTTTGTAGCCTGCTACAGAACACCCTCCCTATTACAGGAACCCCACTTTGCATTCCTGAGAACACCGGAGAATATGAAGGTCTCTCCAAACACTATGTTATTGGGTGACTTCAACTACCCAAACATTGACTGGGAAAACTACTCAAGCCCAAACACCCTCACCCAATGGTTCCTTGAATTTATAAACTCTAACGCAATGGAACAACTGGTCACCACTCCCACAAGAGGGAACAACATATTGGACCTGGTCATCACCGACATGGGGACTCTATGTTCCACACCAGAGGTAAACCCCTCATTGGTAAGATCAGACCATAAACAAATTTCCCTGGACATCCATATCCCGTCCCCACCCCCAGCCAAGGAAATCACTGTAAAGAATTTCTCCAAAGCCAACTTTGCACTTCTCAAGACTGAGGTGGAATCCTTCAAAGCCCCTGGGCCAGAGGATAATACAGTCCAATCTGCAGAATCCTTTACAAATGCATTCTATGAGCACCTGCAGGAATGCATGGATCATGCTATCCCAAATAAAACCAAGACTCACTCCTCCAAAAACAGGAGACCGGTCTGGTGGACCCCGGCCATAAATAAGCTATACAACAGAAGGAGGAAGCTACTACATGACAGAGCAAAATCCCAAAAAGGGAAGGCATCTCTGCTCAGTATTAGCAAGAAACTTCGATCCCTCATAAAATCATCAAAGGCCAGTTTCCAAAGAAAAATTGCCCTAGACACTAAAGATAATCACAAGGCCTTCTTTAGTTATGTCAGAAACATGGGCGAAAACTCCCAGATATGCTCTGAATTGTTGCATAACGGTACACAATATACCGAACGTACAGACATAGCCAACATCCTGGCAGACAGATTCAGTGCAAACTTCTCCCCCCCTTCCCCCCCAAAGGAGAAAACACCTATCCCAACTGTATGTAACCTCCCTGACATCACAGATGCACAGGTGAAAGCTGCCCTCTCCAAAGCAAAAAACACAGCATCTATGGGACCGGACGGTGTCCCAGGCTGTGTCTTACATGAGCTCCAAGAAGAACTGAACCCTCACATTACGTCACTGTTCAAACTTAGCCTTACTACAGGATATGTACCCAAAGAATGGCGTACAGCTACAGTGGTCCCACTCCACAAAGGTGGTGCCACAACGGACCCCGGAAACTCTGGTCTGTAAAGCTATGGAGCGTATTATCATGGAACTCATAAACAAAGACATTGGGAGCCTCTAGACACTGGACCCTACCCAATTTGGCTTTGTTAAGGGCAGATCTAGCCTCTTAAACCTAGTTGATTTCTTTGAAACAGTTACCAAAGCCATAGATGAGGGCAAGGTAGTCCACATAGCCTACCTGGACCTCGCAAAAGCCTTCGACACAATATCCCACTCAGGCATCATAAATAAGCTTACCAGCTTAAATATCAACCCCTATATCACAAGATGGGTTGCAAACTGGCTCAGAGATAGAACCCACATGGTCAGAATTGCAGGTGCCATGTCCGAATCCAAACCAGTTACAAGTGGAGTCCCACAGGGCTCAGTTCTGGGACCTCTCTTGTTTGGTATATACTTCTCTGAGGTTTAGGCTAACACGGGGGGATTATGGCTGACAAAGTTCGCAGATGACTGCAAACTGGGGGCCATAATCGAATCTCCAGCTGACACAAGCATCCTCCAAAAGGGTCTCACAGAGACGGATGCTTGGTGCCAGAGCCACGGCCTCAAGCTAAATGCTAAAAAGTGCATAGTCATCCCCTTTGGGAAAAACAAGGTGCCCACAAATTACCACATAGGTGGCAATCCATTAAGTACGGAAGAAGTAATTAGAGATTTGGGGACCAACGTAGATAGTAATCTCTCCTTTGATAATCACGTTGCCAAAGTGGTTAGAAAGACCTTCTATATAGCCCACCTTATCACGAAAGGGTTTGCATCTAGTTCAGGAGAGGTCATTGTGCCCCTCTACTCGTCACTCATCAGGCCAATAATTGAATACAATGCCCCTTGTGGGATGTACCTTACCCGACACCTGCAGCAACTGGAGAGACCCCAAAAGTACCTCACCAAGAGGATCATGGGCTACAAACAGATGTCCTATGCAGCTCGACTAAAGAAACTCCAGCTCTACTCAGTTGCTTACCGCCTACTCAGAGGCGATCTATGCCTGACGTACAAAGCCATGTCAAACCCAGAATTAATGGACAAGCTCCACCTCAAAAAGTCCAAGTCCCTTAGAGCTACACGCTCCAGGGACCTAAACCTCAGCACAAAAATAAATAGGACATGCTGGAGGGACAGATTCATTTCCCAAAAGCTCCCCTCACTCTGGAATAGAATCCCAATTCATGTTAGACATAGTCCCTCGCTGACCCTCTTCAAGTGAAATTTGGACGCGTGGATGGGAAATCGCAAATTCACCCCTGGGATCTCTCCTGTGTCCCTGCTAGACAGAGGCACAGTAAACTAATCTTAAAGGGGTACCTTCTATGTCCTACTTTACAGAGGCACAGTAGGCTAATCTAATAGGGAGGCGGAAGCCAAATACACTCTGGCTAGGCTTATAAATGCCCTAGGGCTGATAGCCTAGTATCTACCTATGAACCTCTATTATGTTTTATAGAATTGCGTTATAAACCATTTTCAATGTGCTAGTGAATGGCAGAGTCTGTTTAGTGTGTAAGATACAAAGAGACACCAGAAAAGGCTGCCCACTGTGTTCAGGACTGAAAAGCCAGGTAAGAAAAGTTAAAGTTTTTTTGAGGATTCTTTTACAAGTAGACAAAGGTAGTTGCTGCTTTTGAATGTTTGTGGATGGTTGCTTTTAATGGGAGAAGCTACTGATGTTATAATATGGTCAGTCTTTAATGTAGTTAGAGAGTTTGTGAAAGCCTTGCAGCTTACAATCACTGCATCAAAAACAGTGAGGGGGCAGACAAAGGACAGCATATTAGGCAGGAACCGTTCCCTAAATATTGTGGTAGACAAACTGGGCATAATTTGCAATCTACTATCAATGCAGAACTGAATAATTTGCAAAACAGAATTCTTAGTCAACTGTCTTCAGCAGTATCCAAATTCATCCTTTTAGTTGGCAAAATAAGTGCAGTCAAGGTAATGATCCTATATATATATTCTACTTTTGCTTAGACACATACATGTTTCATATGAACACAAGGAACTTTAAATGATCCATGGGATAGTAGAAGATCTGGTACTGGGCTTCAATGGTAGAAAAATAGTTAGAAAGAGGATGCACATGACCATTTTGTTTGGGAGGTTTCTCACATTTTCCCACATACAATGCCAGGATGTGTACTAAATCAAAAGACATTGTGATATAAAGGAATCAAATTTGCTGAATGCACACATTTCACCAGATTAGAAGGAGGTTTGTAAGAGAGACTTACAAAGAAGTGGGGGCATGTTATGAGGGAAGTATGCACATGTCATATGGCAAAATCTCACATGAAAGTAAGCCAATCCTGTGGAGAAAGAAAGACTTAAATTAAACATGATATGATGGAGTGGGATCAAATATGTAAAGTTTGGTGACCTGGATACTAAGAGGACTCAAAGGGGAATTACTTCCTGTTCGAGAGATTATGAATAGTACACTTTTTCCACGAAACAGCAAAATAACACTTAATAGAAACTGCAATGTATTAGGAAGCAGGAAATTAAAGGGTAGGATGATAAACAGAAACTATAGGTCCCATACTAGAACTGGAACACATCATTAAAGAGGAAGGGGCACTGTCTATCATGATCTCTAGGAAGCGAGGAGTTTGTCTCTGGCAAGTGAACTTGTTGATAGATGGGCTACATCAGAAAGCCTTCAAATAGATGACAACCAGTAGACAGAGAGGAGATCTGGCATAGGGTTATGGAACTAAAATAGTAAGACTATGTCTAGGACCAACAGATATGACTTACACATAGGTGGTATTTGGACAACATATAAACTGCTCAGAGACATCATTAAAAAGTACAGCATGTGCTGGGGAATTCTGAGATTGCCCTATAGCCAACAGGAGGTGGGAGCAGACAGATCTGGTCTTGGAGAGAATTTGTGATAATATGGCATAATATTCTTTGAAATCTCTCTTAAGTTTGAAGGGGAAACAAATGGACTGGGCAGCAATGAAATTATGTCTAGTTCTTGCTACTGTGTTAATAATTATTCTTGCCAGGGAATAGAAAACAAACTTAGAGGAACCATTTGATCTCAAGAAAGGGATCATCTTAGCCTGGTGAGGAGTTGAAGTTCACATTTATTAACATGCTTAAGACCTAGAACAAATAAAAATACAATATCAGTAGTGTACACTAAGAGGTAATAGTTAGTATCTAACATAATAAAACAGTGCACAAATAAAAATATAAATAAAATAAAACATGTTAAGAAAATAAGGTGTATAGAAGAATGCAAGGGATATTATGGTAAGCCACTAAGGTAGTTTAGAGTCATAATCCTTTAAGGGGCATGTCTGCCTGATCTCTGCACTCAGCCACCTAGATAGCATGTTCTAGATGTATATCCCTTGATTATTAAAGACCAAATAGCCAGACCATTAAAGCCACATCAATGGAACTGTATTGTCAGCAGCTCCTGGGTGTCTGAGCAGAGAGAACATGGCGGCTGGTAACATATAAGAAGGTCTCACAAATATGAGGGACCCTGGTTATGCAGGGCTAGATAAATTAAGACTGGAACCTTATATTTAGTTTACTGATGAGTATGCAGTCAGTGATCCTAGCTGAGAACCAGTACAATCTGATGATTATGTGATACCCTGGCAAATAACTGGGTCACAAACATTTGCAACAGCTGCAAGCAATCAATCAATTTCAGAGAATAGAAGCCTTAAACACAAAGCATCACAGTAGTCTAGTCAATAGGAAACCAAGTCATGTGCCACAATGTGAAGATAGGTAGATGGAATATGGTACTTGATAAGAGGTTGTTCTTAAGATGAAAAAAAACAATGACAATGTCTGCTGATGACGGGATGTTCTTAAGATGAAAACATAATGACAATGCCTGCATTTCATACCTTCAACACAAATTCTAGCTTGATGACACAATAGATGACACTTGGGTACAAAACTGGAATGTAAGAATACTGAAAAGTGAAATGTGCATCTATGTCCACTGCTTTGAATTATTGTTTGTTAGGCAGTTCATAATCATCCAGTCATGGATGCAGTACATGCCTGTAGCTGGTGAGGTAAGGCTGGACACAGGTTCCAGAGGAAAGCTAACGTACAGACATATCATCATCACCATCTTCATAGCTACAGCACTGCCCAGTTCTATGGATAATATCTCCTAAGGGAAGCAAATACACAGTTAAAAGCAACGATTCTAATATGGAACTCTGTGCTGCACTACATCACACCACAGAGTTCCACACAGTTAAAAGCAATGGTTCTAATATGGAACTCTGTGCTGCACTACACCACAGAGTTCCACACAGTTAAAAGCAATGGTTCTAATATGGAACTCTGTGCTGCACTACATCACACCACAGAGTTCCACACAGTTAAAAGCAATGGTTCTAATATGGAACTCTGTGCTGCACTACACCACAGAGTTCCACACAGTTAAAAGCAATGGTTCTAATATGGAACTCTGTGCTGCACTACATCACACCACAGAGTTCCACACAGTTAAAAGCAATGGTTCTAATATGGAACTCTGTGCTGCACTACATCACACCACAGAGTTCCACACAGTTAAAAGCAATGGTTCTAATATGGAACTCTGTGCTGCACTACACCACAGAGTTCCACACAGTTAAAAGCCATGGTTCTAATATGGAACTCTGTGCTGCATTACACCACAGAGTTCCACACAGTTAAAAGCAATGGTTCTAATATGGAACTCTGTGCTGCACTACATCACACCAGAGAGTTCCACACAGTTAAAAGCAATGGTTCTAATATGGAACTCTGTGCTGCACTACACCACAGAGTTCCACACAGTTAAAGGCCATGGCCTATAGCACTCAGTTCATAGCATTATAGGATCATAAGAAGTTACTAGGTATTGGCTCCGAGGCCCTTGCAAGCCTAGCCAAGAATTTAGCCCATGTTCCAACAAGCCATCACCTGATGCTCCAGCAGGGTCACAGGTGGAATCCCAGGGGTGTATTTTCTGTTCTCCACCCAGTTATCCAGGTTGTGCTTAAAAAGGGTTAATGAGATACTCTGCTTGAAATGGAGAGGGAGTGTATTCCACAGAAGGGTGAGTCTCTGGGACACAAATCTGTCCCACCAACAAGTCCTATTGATGTCACAGACCAGGCTGAGGTCGTGAGTGCAGGTTACTTGAGTGGAACTTGACTTGCAAATATGCAGCAGTCCCATCAAGTTAGGGTCTGAGATTACTTTGTATGCCAGACAGAAGTCTGTATGAGACTGAGTAGAAGGTCAGAGCTTTACCCTATCTGTGTAGGGCAGATATTTGAGGCCCTGGATTCTCCCGGTGAGGAACCTCTGTGGTCTCTCCAGCTGCTGCATGTGCTTGTGAAGTACATGCAGAAATGGGCATTGTACTCAATAATGGATCTTATACGGGAAGAATACAGGGATGTTATGATCTCCTTGTCCCTGGATAAGATACCCTTACTAATGAGGTGGGCCATATAGAAAGCTTTCCATAAAATGGAGGCAATATGGTGGTCAAAAGTCAGTTTGCTGTCAACATGGATGCGCAAGTCCCTCACGACCGATTGTGTGCTTAGGACCTTGTTATTAATGTGATAATTTATGGGGACATCACTCTCCCCAAATGGGATGATGATGCATTTTTTGGCATTCAGTTTCAGGCCATGTTTTTGGCACCAGTCATTTGTTTCGGTGAGACCCTCTTGGAGGATGTCCACATCACTAGGGGAATTGATGACAGAGCCCAGCTTGTAGTCATCTGCAAACTTGGTCAGCCATAGCCCACTGATTTTGGCCTGCACCTCAGAAAAGTATATCCCAAACAATAGAGGCCCCAAGACCGATCCCTGGGGTACACCATTCATTATGGGTGTACTGCTTGAGGTGGCTTCCCCTAGTTTGACTAGGTGGGTTCTGTCAGTGATCCAGTTTGCTACTCATCTGATAACATATGCATTGATGCCTAGTTGAGAGAGTTTATCTCTTATACCAGAGTGGGGAATAGTATCAAAGGCTTTGGCCAGGTCAAGGTAGGCAGTCTGCACTCTCTTCCCATCATCCAGGGCTTTGGTGATTGTCTCCAAGAAGTTGACCAAATTTAACAGGCATGACCTGCCCTTGATGAAACCAAACTGTGTGGGATCGTGTGTTTGGAGGTTGCCAATGTCCTTGTTAATGAGGTCCTTGATAATCCGCTCTATGGCCTTGCAGATCAGGCTGGTTAGGCTGATGAGTCTATAATTTCCTGGATCAGTGGATGGTCCACCTTTGTGCAAAGGGATGACAGTTTCTGTCCTCTACTTGACTGGGGCGAAGCTGATACTCATGCTTTGGCTGAATAGGTTGCCTAATGGTGATGCAAGTTCCTGCCTGAGTTCATGTTGGGTGCAGCCTGGGATGTAATCAGGTTCCATGGAGGTTGTATTTTTTGCCTTTGAGAGGGCAGTGATGACTTCCTCCCTAGAGATAAGAAGAGGGGTGGCAGGTGCTGGGGATGTCCTGATTTACTGATGGGGGGACAAAGGGGTGAAGTTTTCACTGAACCTGTCTGCCAGCAGGTTGGCTATATCTACAGCATTTGTGTATGTGGTGTCCTTGATCACCAGTTAAAGGCAATGGTTCTAATATGGAACTCTGTGCTGCCCTATACCACAGAGTTAAACACAGTTAAAGGTAATGGTTCTAATATGGAACTCTGTGCTGCACTGCACAACAGAGTGTCACAATTAAAAGCAGTAGTTCTAATAAGGAACTCTGTGCTGCTCTACACTGCAGAGTTAAACACAGTTAAAGGCAATGGTTCTAATATGGAACCCTGTGTCACACTATAGCACAGAGTTCCACACAGTTAAAGGCAATGATTCTAGTATGGAACTCTGTGCTGCACTACACCACAGAGTTCCACACAGTTAAAAGCCATGGTTCTAATATGAAACTCTGGGCTGACTACATCACAGAGGTCCACACAGTTAAAAGCAATGGTTCTAATATGGAACCCTGTGCTGCACTACAGCACAGAGTTCCACACAGTTAAAGGCAATGGTTCTAATATGGAACTCTGTGCTGCACTACACCACAGAGTTCCACACAGTTGAAAGCAATGGTTTTATATGAAACTCTGTGCTGCATTACACCACAGAGTTCCATACAGTTAAAAGCAATGGTTCTAATATGGAGCTCTGTGGTGTAGTGCAGCTAGGAGACCAGGATGCAAAGGACATAACTCTAGACAGTAGTAACTATGTCCAAAAAGGTAGGAAACAAGCAAATATGTTATAATTTCAGTAATACCACAATAGTATTCTAAACAGTTTAAAAAGCTACCATAATTTACTATACAAAATGTGGGCAAATGTGGGCAAGAAATCCAGTCTGACCAGAATGAAATTATAACTTTGAACTTTCACCATGAGATGACCATTACAATCCCTGGTAAAGGCTGTCTCAGTAATGTGTTTTAAACAAAAGACATACTAGAATGGACCATTAATATTGTTCTCTCATTAAAAGAAATCCAGTTGTTTATAAAGCACCTTTGTCAAAACCTTAAGCATGGAGGGAAGGGTAGAGATGACACTGTAATTACCCAGATTGTTAGAATTAAAACAAGTATTGTTCAAGATGGTGGTAACCCATCTGCTTTTACAATAATGGAAATATCACACCCCACTAACAAATTATGACAGTCTGAAAAAGATTGAGCCTACCATCATCATTGTAGGATACAGTAGTACCAGCCTTGTAGGACTGGGATCCAATACAGAGATAACAGAGTGAGCAGTGGAAATAATGAGTAGGCATTGAGGGTTAGCATAATGATTAAGGTATTTGCCACTCGGACAGAAGGTACAAGGTTTGATTCTCACCTTTGAGAGACATTGACTAGGCTTAAATGGTTCACAAGGCCAGCTAAACTAGTACTTACCAATGAAATCTTTATAGCTGGGACACTGAAAGTCAGACCAAGATAAGTATGACATTTTCCAAAGGAGAACCATCATGCTGTACTGGCATGGTGTGTGAGAAACCTGAGTTAAGTGAGGTAAGCTTTGTGAAAAAAAATAGTCTGTGAGAAACCTGAGTTAAGTGAGGTAAGCTTTGTGAAAAAATAGTGTGTGAGAAACCTGAGTTAACAATCATAGGTTCATAGGTTCATAGGTAGATACTAGGCTATCTGCCCTAGGGCATTTATAAGCCTAGCCAGAGTGTATTTGGCTTCCGCCTCCCTATTAGATTAGCCTACTGTGCCTCTGTAAAGTAGGTCACAGAAGGTACCCTTTTAAGATTAGTTTACTGTGCCTCTGTCTAGCAGGGACACAGGAGAGATCCCAGGGGTGAATTTGCGATTTCCCATCCACGCATCGAAATTTTGCTTGAAGAGGGTCAGCAAGGGGCTATGTCTAACATGAATTGGGATTCTATTCCAGAGTGAGGGGAGCCTTTGGGAAATTAATCTGTCCCTCCAGCATGTCCTATTTATTTTTGTGCTGAGGTTTAGGTCCCTGGAGCGTGTAGCTCTAAGGGACTTGGATTTTTTGAGGTGGAGCATGTCCATTAATTCTGGGTTTGACATGGCTTTGTACATCAGGCATAGATCGCCTCTGAGTAGGCGGTAAGCAACTGAGTAGAGCTGGAGTTTCTTTAGTTGAGCAGCATAGGACATCTGTTTGTAGCCCATGATCCTCTTGGTGAGGTACTTTAGGGGTATCTCCAGTTGCTGCAGGTGTCGGGTAAGGTACATCCCAAAAGGGGCATTGTATTCAATTATGGGCCTGATGAGTGACGAGTAGAGGGGCACAATGACCTCTCTTGATCTAGATGCGAACCCTTTCATGATAAGGTGGGCTATATAGAAGGTCTTTCTAACCACTTTGGCAACGTGATTATCAAAGGAGAGATTACTATCTATGTTGGTCCCCAAATCTCTAATTACTTCTTCCAGATTAATGGATTACCACCTATGTGGTAATTTGTGGGCACCTTGTTTTTCCCAAAGGGGATGACTATGCACTTTTTAGCATTTAGCTTGAGGCCGTGGCTCTGGCACCAAGCATCCGTCTCTGTGAGACCCTTTTGGGGGATGCTTGTGTCAGCTGTTGATTCGATTATGGCCCCCAGTTTGCAAGTCACATTCCTCAGGATGCACATAAACTTTCTGTGACCAGATGATTTGGAATGCATGGCTTCCCAACTACTTTGAAAAGAGCAGATGATCGGTGCTTTGTCCTACAATGCTCCTCGGTCATTTACTGAGACCTTTTCAAGGACATCTCAACCTGCTACAAAGAAAAATGATAATAAGTTCAAGTTTATCTTCAAGTAAGCCAGAACAATCCCAGTAGCACTATGACCTCTGCCCAGTCCTTCTTACTTCATGAATTTCAAGGTCAAAGATAGCTGGTATGCCCTGAAATGACTCGGGTATACATGACTAGTGATAAAGATTTCAGAAGTCACTGGCATTGCCCTTTGCCCTTGGATGCACATACACAAGCTCATCTACATTAGTAGCAGTCCTGCAAACAAGCAACCCTTTACAAAATGGAAGGCATATAGACATCTGTATCTTCACAGTGGGAAAGAGATTTCTATTTATTTGGTACTTTACTGGGAAAGTTATCTTCCATTTTTTATCATTTGGTCATATATTTCTTTAATAATATTTTTCTGTAATGACAGACCTTGTACTGACCTGTAAATATAATTAATTTTCTATGTTTTGTGTGATACTCAGTTTAGTATGTCATGCCATTGTCAGGGATATTGTAACTATCAGGTCAGGAGCATTTAGTTACATACCACGTGTGCTGCAATTCTACACAGTCTTCTAATCATATTGGTATGATAATGTTGAATCTGAGGAATTGTCTCTGATGTCCAAATGTTCAGTCTGTGCTGTTGACAATTTTTAAATAAAACTGCATAAATCAAATGAACAGTACATTCTCTTTAAGGATTGCCTAGAGAGCATTGTAAAACATCCTGTTTTTCTTCCCATGGTTTAAAGGGTGGAGGTGGTGAGGGTGGAGTGTGATTTTTTACATTATAGCTATTCTGGTGCCTCTCTAGTTTAGCACAGTCTATGTATGTGTCTCTGTTACGATGTCCACAGTCTTCAGACTGCTTCCTTCTTTTAGTTTTTTTATTTCTTCGTCCACTCTACCAACAGGACTGCTTCTTTTATTTATTAATAACATCTTCTGCTTACAACTGTAAAGGTCCAATCATGTATTTACTATTTCCCCTTCTATATTTAATACTGGCTACATCTATTCCTAATCCTTTTCAGATTTCCTTAAAATGTAGCTATAATACCATTCCCCTACCCTTTAGATGAACACTTTGGCACTGAAGTATCGTCTGCAAGTTTATCCTTTTCTCTGTCTATGTTACACTTCTCTGCTACAAAAGCAACATAGTACAAGCCATTTAGCATAATGTAGAGGGAATAAAAGTATTTTAATCTCATCTCAATTACATTACATGGTATAACTTTACCTTTCCTCTGGAATTAAAGGCATTTCTAATCCTGCTAGCTTGAATCTTAGCAAACCGCTATCATCATGTGACTGCTGCCACTCATTCTCCATCAGTGTCTTGCGTAGTGACCTTTTTTTTATTTTTTTTATTTTTACACTTGTTAAATGAGTAAGTGCACTGATCCATGGACCATTTTCAGGGAAAATCTTGGTGTATTGAGCAATGATTACAGATTATAATGATTTAAGACAGGTGTAAATAACAGATGATGTATACAAACAAAACTTCTAGTATCGTGACTGACAGTAATTTAATAAGGAAAATGTCTTCTGAGAAGCAGAACAAAATGAGTAGGGAAAGTCAACAGGAATGACAAGGATAGAAAAGTAATATACCAGAAGGTAATTGGAATGAAGAGGGTGGGAACATGATGTATCAGAAGGTAATAGAAATGCCAGAAACAGGACCATGATGTACCAGAGGGTAATACAAATGCTGCAGATAGGAATATTATGCATCAGATTGTAATAGGAATGACATACACTGTAGTATGAATGCTATGGATAGGAACATGATATGCCAGAGGGTAATAGGAATGATGAGGGTGGGAACATGATGTATCCGTGAGTAATATGAATGCTGTGGATAGGAACATGATATGCCAGAGGGTAATAGGAATGATGAAGGTGGGAACATGATGTATCCATGAGTAATATGAATGCTGTGGATAGGAACATGATATGCCAGAGGGTAATAGGAATGATATGCCAGAGGGTTATAGGAATGATGAGGGTGGGAACATGATGTATCAGTGAGTAATATGAATGCTGTGGATAGGAACATGATATGCCAGAGGGTAATAGGAATGATGAGGGTGGGAACATGATGTATCCGTGAGTAATATGAATGCTGTGGATAGGAACATGATATGCCAGAGGGTAATAGGAATGATGAGGGTGGGAACATGATGTATCCGTGAGTAATATGAATGCTGTGGATAGGAACATGATATGCCAGAGGGTAATAGGAATGATGAGGGTGGGAACATGATGTATCCGTGAGTAATATGAATGCTGTGGATAGGAACATGATATGCCACTGGGTAATATGAACAATGAGGGTGGGAACATGATGTATCAGTGAGTAATATGAATGCTGTGGATAGGAACATGTTATGCCACTGGGTAATATGAACAATGAGGGTGGGAACATGATGCATCAGTGAGTAATATGAATGCTGTGGATAGGAACATGTTATGCCACTGGGTAATATGAACAATGAGGGTGGGAACATGATGTATCAGTGAGTAATATGAATGCTGTGGATAGGAACATGTTATGCCACTGGGTAATACGAACAATGACGGTGGGAACATGATGTATCAGTGAGTAATATGAATGCTGTGGATAGGAACATGTTATGCCACTGGGTAATATGAACAATGAGGGTGGGAATCAGTGGGTAATAAGAATGATAAGAAGTGGAATATGATGTATCAGTGGGTAATAGGAAAGTTGAGGATAAAAACACGAGGAATCAGAGTGTAACAGACAAAACATTGAATAGAATGCACAGAGTTAGGAATTACAAGCTTTTAATCATGTGACTTGAGCAGACATAAGTAGGTCAGGTGTTGCTAAGCAGCAGCAGATAGGTAGTGAAGAAAGGGCTTCTTTAAAGCCTTGAAAAAACCTAAGGGAATTAGCTTCAAATCTGAAAACCTGATTTTGAATCCCATCAGCCCTTCTTGCGTATTGGATAATCCCGGAAAGGTATTCTCCAGTATGTGGCAGTGACCAGTGGAATATTAAAGGGGTGAGATCAGTGTCCAGTATTTTACAGTATGTGGTAGTGACCAGTAGAATATTAAAGGGGTGAGGTCCGTGTCCAGTATTCTACAGTATGTGGCAGTGACCAGTGGAATATTAAAGGGGTGAGGTCTATGTCCAGTATTCTACAGTATGTGGCAGTGAACAGTGGAATATTAAAGGGGTCAAGCCTTTCTCCAGTATTCTACAGTATGTGGCAGTGACCAGTGGAATATTAAAGGGATGAGGTCCGTGTCCAGTATTCTACAGTATGTGGCAGTGACCAGTGGAATATTAAAGGGGTAAGGTCCATGTCCAGTATCCTACAGTATGTGGCAGTGACCAGTGGAATATTAAAGGGATGAGGTCCGTGTCCAGTATTCTACAGTATGTGGCAGTGACCAGTGGAATATTAAAGGGTTCAGGCCTGTGTCCAGTATTCTACTACAGTATGTTCACTTCAGACCTCCTGGAAGAATAGAGAACAGGATCGGTCTCTTCAATAACAACACAAACAAGAATTGCAGAAGTGAAGGATGCAGTTAAGATCTAAGGAGTTTATACAGATGTATACTTTTATTGATGGGCTACTCTTACTAGGTATTTTAATGCAAGACCTGAGAAGGTATTCATATAGACTAGGGAAATATCAGCCAAGGCACAAATGAAATTCATCTATTCATTGTGCAACTTTTTGTATCAATCCAGGCTGCAAATGATTCAGATAGACTGGGCTTCAGTTGTGCATCTCATCCAAACAACAGAGCCTTTGGTGTGCAGCACCTCCTTATGCTGCAATATAGTTTCAGCATTAGAAAATATAGCCAAATACTTGGTGTGGGAATAGAACTCGCAGCCTTCTAATCTTCTGACATTGTGTGCTAGCTGTCTAATCATTGCCATTGCAAGGACATGGAAAGGTTTACCAAATGTACACAAATCTGGCAGGTTAGGTTCAGTGCAGACAAATGTAAAGCACTGCACATGTCACAGAGTTGAGGTAAAGCATCAACTATAAAATGGAAATGATGGCAAAAGAGTGGGAAAAGTATATTAGGATCACTACCAGGATGACTGGAGCAAAATGTGAAGACAGTGGCAGCAGCTGGCAAAATGCTGGAGTGTCTCCTTCAATTAGAATCCTAAAGCATATTGTTAATGCTTCTTATTAACTACCTCTAGTTAAACCATACCCATCGAGTACTGTATGTAGTCCTTGTATAGAGTTAATGCTTCTTATTAACTACCTCTAGTTAAACCATACCCATTGAGTACTGTATGTAGTCCTTGTATAGAGTTAATGCTTCTCATTAACTACCTCTAGTTAAACCATACCCATTGAGTACTGTATGTAGTCCTTGTATAGAGTTAATGCTTCTTATTAACTACCTCTAGTTAAACCATACCCATTGAGTACTGTATGTAGTCCTTGTATAGAGTTAATGCTTCTTATTAACTACCTCTAGTTAAACCATACCCATTGAGTACTGCATGTAGTCCTTGTATAGAGTTAATGCTTCTTATTAACTACCTCTAGTTAAACCATACCCATTGAGTACTGCATGTAGTCCTTGTATACCCCTGGAGGTCATACAAAGAGAAGGACATCATGAAAGGAGTAAAGAGAAAAGTCACCCAAAGGGTGAATGCGAGCAAGAGATAGGGATATGACCAGTGACTACAATAGCCAGTGTTTTTCTCAGCTCAGGTCAGAAGATAGAGGAGAGGAACCTAACATCAGTCCACAACATTGTCTTGGAGAGTTGTAAAGATGGTCACACTCTACAGAAAAGATAGGTTGGTGAAGTGTCTCAGGCAATAACTGCATGAACCAGCTATTTCATGAATCAGTAAAAGTACTTTTCACAGAGAGGGTTGTAATCACATGGAAGATGCTACAACAATGAATGATGTGGTAGAAATATATGACAGCATTCAAGAGAGCATGGGACGTAGTGAAATAGGAATGAAGAAGTAAGATGCTAAAGGTAGTTAAGGGAAGAATAGAAAGCCTAGTTGCCTCCTTATGACATGAAGCAAAGGTAATGGAATATAATCTAGCTCTACACTGGAAGAGTCAGAGGTGATACTGCAAATCTTGAGACTGAAAATGAAATTGTGATTCTGAAAAAAATCTAAATAAAAATCACTATTACAATACAGAGAGTTAATCCCCTACACACCAGTGTGAAGTGCTGTGCTCCCCCCATACCACTGCAACTCACATATAGTAACTTTGAAAGTGCTGTACCTCTAAGAAGCAAAAATACTCTGATATACTCAAGTCTGAAATATTGCTGTATTATCACCCCTTTCACCCTAGTCTGAAGGTCACAGTAATAGACTTCAGACTTTCAACAAGAGCACAATATAAGTTGTGACAGGAATGTATTAGTCAAACTGACACTTGGCTAGAAGGCTGTCATAAGGCAAAAAGCCAGTGGTTGAGTGCATCTCAACCATGCTTTAGTTGTTGAGTAGCACTGTAAACGTCACACTCATGGAATGCTTACTGCACTTATGAAATGTGCAAGGGGGACTTTGTTGAATTGTTCCAGCCTGTGTATTTGTTGCAATTTACAGCCAATAGCCAAGTAAACAGCTGAAAAGCAATTGCTAATTGCATAAAGAATTATACACGTTTATGTATTAAATTTTAACCATTTAGTAGCTATTAATGTTGCAGCCATCACCAACCTTCTTTTTACCACCTTTTTCATCACTTATAGTTAGAGAAAATTTAATATACAGTATTATCTGTGAAAATTCTATTGCTTTTAATTTTATCTTCCTTACTTGTCTGACTGTAGAGATTGCTCAGTAGTTATATTTTCAGTTAACTAGGCCTACAATTATTAACACTATTGGAAACAGAACAGATAAATGAAGCATTTTGGTTTCACTTGTTTGCATCTAATCTTAAGGAGTTATTCCAGTAAAATGCATTCATGTTCTTTTTTATCCATGTATATATTTCTCATACACAAGCTGTCTTTTGGAATAAAAATGTTCCTTTGGCTGATATTAATAGATAATTTTTTTGCCGTGTTACATCATATATTGGCATTTTATGTAATAGCTGATCTCACACATTATTTTCTAATAACTGCACAGACACAGAAATACTTCTCATCTGGTTTGTGCCGATTGTACTCTGGCAGTCTTTATTGCACTTTTAACATATTGCATTCTCCTCAGTTATATAGGAAAATGGAATTGTGCTCATTTTATTTACTTGTTTATGCCTCAAAATAAACAAACACTAATACATAAATCAGTGTGCAGCATACATATGCTTATAGTACATCGGGAGCTCTGAGTGTACTTCAAAATTAGGAAAAAGAAAAGTTGGTTATGCACTGTTCTGCCACAAGACCCAATCACAGCTTTAAAGATACTTTAACACATTGTATGTAGCTTCCAAAACTGTTATAATTAGTTCTAAAGCACACAAAGCAGCCTCGACAGAACAGCAAAAGTAGCAATTTTGTAGCTTTAAAAGATGTAATACACTTCATGCTACTATGAAAATAATAAGTGTGGCAGGCTGCAGTGTCTAATAATGTTTCAAGGTGCTGGCTAAGGTGTGTCCTGAATTTTAATACTGCACACCAGCTTCTAGAATGTAACCCCTAAAGTATAGCTATAGAGGCATACCTTTTAATTATGGGGAAAAAGACATCTAAAAAATATCCATTTGGACAAAAAAGCCATTTAACTCTAAAATAACACCATGGCCTATATATCAAGAGATTTATTCAATGGAAATTGTAATACATTTCATTGTACACATATAAATAATTGTAAAAGGTATACAATGTAGTATATGGCTGGCTATGTTATTGGCTGTAGCTTTTTGAATGGTAACATAAGCGTGCTACAGTTTTTACAGCTGGAAACTCCTTTTTGAGCTTACATTTGTTACTGTAACCAGCAGAACATCACAGCAGGTAAAGCACCACATGCTACAAACAATTGTAATTAAGTGTTTCTAATCATAACTAACCAGTTCTGTGTTCTCCACATAGATGTTAAGATTTGTCTCCTGAGCTTCACTTAGCTCTCAGTTTGAATTTGTTGCCCCCCCCCCCCCCCATGTCTTGAATGTATAACTTTACTAAGAACACAAGCCCAGTCATAATCCTCTGTGTTATGGAATTTACAGCTAATATATGGTTTCACACCAAACTTATTATTGTTGTGTTATTTACAACTTTTAATGAGTCTAAAGCCATTTACGTAATGTAGAACTGATTTTTGAGAATAACTATTTTATCAGAAATACAAAACAATGTAAAGAAATCACAAATATCGGCTATACAAAGATAATAAATCTTAATTGTTGCTGAGTGACACGGTAACATGACAGAAGGATAGTCCATCAACTTAATAATGGTCACAAGCTCACCCATTTTATTATGTGAAGTTACAGCCAAACACTCCATTAATTATTTAACTTAATGTACAGTTCCTACTTAAAAAAAGGAATGCGAGAGGGTTTTTTTCAGATATGGGATGTGCTAAAGGTCAGTCTGGCCTTTCACATAACTAGGTTTTCCCTGCAATAGGCTGGTGGAAATGTGCATGGTATATATGATTTTGGTTGCTATCTCTTGAATATAGCAAGACTCCAATGTTATTATTATAATGTTATTCTTGCAAAAAGTAAATGGTGTCTAATGGAAGATATATGTCTGTAAACATTAGATAAAAAGCAATGATGCTGTCACACATCATGTTCACTGTTTGAACATATCAGCTTATTTAACATTTGCATATGCACTCATGAAGTTAAACCATTGCATTTTGTATGTAAATGGAATGGCAACTAAGTCACATTTTATCTGAAATATGAGATGTTGAAACAAGGAAACATGAAATCAATGCAACTCAGATATACTAGGAGGTTTCCTTTATAAACTAATAGATGTGAGCATCATGAGAGGTCATTGGTCACTCAAAAAGACTTATTTTTGTAGTTATTTTATTTAGTCTATAGACAAATATTTATTTAATGTGCAAAAGAAAAACGTAAGTCTGGTTAAGTGATTTCCTTAGAGTCACAAAGTTTGCAGGTGGAGTTTGTCATAGCAAATATAGAAATACAGGATTAATCAATATTGTAAGTATTTGTGGCTGATACCATGCTGAACTGTTTGCATGTGGACTTCTGCTGCATTATATATGAAATACCTTGTACTGTAGATTTAATAAGTACATTTCAAAATGAGTGGTAACATTCACTAAACCTACAGAACAAGATATTTTATGAATTATACAAGCTAGGCCATTATGTATTCCAGATATCCATTTTTTCTTTGCATATTATAGTAAGATAGCAGGTGATAATGGAGAACACGGGGTCATGAATAAGTTGAGGTCATAAATGCAGATGCCTGCAGAGCTTACTGCAGTAATATGCCAGTATTAACCCATCAAAGTTAATAGAACACATTTTGCATCAATATATTTTTCTAATCAAAAGAAATATGAAACTCTAATGTAGTAAAGTTGAATTTTTTTATGGGTGATACTGTTTTTGAATCAACTAGTCATGGTTAATGGTTCTTTAGCTTTTTATTCTTAAACTTTTTTTATTCTAATAAGAAAAATGTTATTCTCGGATGGTATATTAAGATGGGCAGTGTTGTTTTTTTGTGAGGATTGTGTGTGTGTGTGTGTGTGTGTGTGTGTGTGTGTGTGTGTGTGTGTGTGTGTGTGTGTGTGTGTGTATGTGTGTGTGTGTCTGTCTGTGTGTGTTGTGCACATGTGTGTGTATGCGTGTGTATGCTGGTTTGTTTGTGCATAGTGTGTAAAGCTAATTTTTAAATTTTGGTAAATTGGTGAATGAGAAAAGCAACCTGCTTCAGTTTATGCTTTTTTTATTTAACAATTTTAAATTAAACTAAGTAAAGGTTTGAGTCTACATTTTGTTTTAGGGTAATCTATGTGTTTTCTGGTGTGTTGGTGTCTTTTTTTGTGTGTACAGTATGTGTAAAGGTAACTTTTTTACATGATGTTGAATGAAACATGAGGCCTGCATTTTATTTTTCATTTCGTTTTGTAGATTTAAATTAAGATAAGGGGAGATGAAAATGTTGTAGTAGTGCTTTAAGAAGATAATATCGATGGGAGTGTGTGTCTCTTTTTTGTTTGCGTAGTATGTAAACTTTTACTTTACCTTTTGGCAAGTAATGTAAATATTGCAGGCTTGCTGCTTAGGGCAATGAAAGTGGATGTGATGAAGCATGAAGGGCATAGATAACCTGTCAAACTGTTAATGACACTCCAAGAGACTTGATAAATACTGATGATGTACCAAGAATTAGTATCTTATAGCATTCATCCAATAAATGTTTTATAACATCTTTCATCTAGGGTTCAGTTTTAGGATAAGTGAGTGTGTGTGTGTGTGTGTGTGTGTGTGTGTGTGTGTGTGTGTGTGTGTGTGTGTGTGTGTGTGTGTGTGTGTGTGTGTGTGTGTGTGTGTGTGTGTGTGTGTGTGTGTGTGTGTGTGTGTGTGTGTGTGTGTGTGTGTGTGTGTGTGTGTGTGTGTGTGTGTGTGTGTGTGTGTGTGTGTGCGTGTGTGCATGTGTGTGTGTGCGTGTGCGTATGTGTGTGTCTGTGGTGTGTGTGGTTATTTTTGCCCCATGCTGCCTGGTCATTAAGCCTCTCCTTGATGAGACAGTTTCCAGCTCTATGGATTTCAATCAGAGCAGTGGTAAGGCCTGTCTGAGGGATGATGTCATTCAGGCAGCCATTAGGTTGCTGTGTATTCTTTCTGCATTAAGACCATTTTGAATTGCCTAACCTCATCTCCAGGGTGAAGGGATGAGCAAGCCATGTCTTCATTGTGCCACACAATGGCCTCCTTTTGTGAGTGCATGCTGTTGTACACAATGAAGATTGCCATGATTTGTTACCTTGATGAGCCTAATGCTTGCCTCCTACCTTTCCTCTGAGGGCTATTTGCAGTATATGTAGCTGGTTTTGACCATCCTACCCCTTTAGGATAGGATTGCCATCATCCCTGCCAGCACCATCAAGTATCTGAACTGCTAGATAAGCTCAGGTCATCTGGGCAGTAGTCAGGGCTTTATTCATTTGTGCCACTTGTGATGGGTGATAGAGAGAGCTAGACAGTATGTGTGTGTGTGTGTGTGTGTGTGTGTGTGTGTGTGTGTGTGTGTGTGTGTGTGTGTGTGTGTGTGTGTGTGTGTGTGTATGTTTATGTACAATACACAATCACCTTATGATTTGTTCTGATGTTGTATTATTTAAAATGTCCACCAGAGAAACAGCAGATTTACACTCTGGCACAGAGGCATGCGCTCCCCCTTTTTGCTGGTGCCACCAATACATGCTACATATCGTTTGATTATTGTTTACTTTTGGGTTGTCTGCACCTTCTGAAGATTTGGTTTTGAGACATCTATTTAGATATCACCAGTAATAATGGAGCTAGCCAATGGGAATAGTGCAGAAAACCCCTTAATTTCAAAGATAAAATGGAGTGGTCTGTAGCACCTTTAATAAATCTGTAGTCATCTGTTATGGAAGGACCAGGCATTGGAAATTATCTTTAGAAAAATTTTTTGGTAGGAGAAGGCATGCAAACATGAAAGCATTATGAACTTAGTGGCACTGTCTGGATCATGAGTAGAAAAGGAAAATGCTTGATCAGATCTCCGGGTCAGTATGGAACTCTGGTTTAGTTGATCATGGCAGTAAGTCTTCGGTGTACAGTCTAGTAATAATAATAGCCATTTGTTTATCAGGTAGGCCCACTGAACACACATTCCCTTTTCAGGGGTAACCCAGGAGCAATGTATAGTGAAGTGGCTTGTTCAAGGCCTCACAGTAGGCAAATGATGGTGGAGGGAAACAAACCCTGTACCACAGGATCTCCACTGCTGGTCTACTTGAGAGGCATTTTCTGAGCTCATTCTTCAATGTAAACTTTCCACGGACAATGGTAACAATAGAAACTGCCAACACCAGAATTTTGGTCATATATTTTTTCTATTATAAGGATCATGTCAGTGAGGCGAGGAGAGCAGCAGCAAGTTGAAATATATTATTTATGCCACTTTCTGATGATGGCGTTTTGGAGATGATGACCTGAAGTGCATATCTGTCTGTGAGGCAATAACTGTTTATATATGTGCATGTGGCCTTTCTACATTTTAAAGAGGGATAACTAGACTGAAATTATTAAATGCACAGAAATAACTAGCATTCATCATTAAATCATATGCTTTAAGGTGAATATAAACTGCTATGCCAACTCCCTACTCCAGTAAGTTCGGCATCAAGTACAAAGCTACCTGCCCTTGTGGGTATTTTAAGTCTAGTCAACTTCATTCAATTAGAATCAAACTCTGTACCTCTTATTTGTGGGGTAAGCACCTAAGCCATTATGCCAACCACTATACTGCATAAAACTGAATCATTTTGTTGTCACTTGTTTCCAGCTCAACTTTGTTGACCTTTGAAAGCAGAGACATCTAAGTGGTTAATTAGCTGTTGTCATAGAAATGTATTTGTAATTTCTTATGATATTCATTCATTTGAATGACTGAAATCTGTTTTCCAAATTGCAGACTTTTTTCAAGTGGAACATCAGCAAAGTTAAGTTATGCCAGTATATAGTATATAGTAGTTAAACCTGTGGGTATCAAAGAGGAATTTTGCATGAAGCTTGAAATTTATTTAATGGATGGCAACTGAAAAATTGAAGGCTTGTATTTAGGATAGATACCTATTGGAGTGTCACTAGGAGTAGGGTACAGTTCAAGTAATCTATAAGACTTGAACGCCTAGCCAAGTAATCTCACTGTTTCTGGCCTAATACCAAAAAAAATGGAAAGAAGCAGTGATGATGCTGTTGCAAATAATTATTTTTATCCAGAAGGTTAGCAAAGTTTGTAGTGCACACTTTCCACACGTCTTCTGCAAGATAAACTAAATATCACAAGCAACTCAGATACTTTGGGTTCCCAACCAGTTCTGCACTGAATGTGGCAGTACTTAGGTGTCTCATATTAACCAAGTGTACTGTTAAGTCCCATTCAAAAAATCTTACACAAGAGCAAGGCAGAACCACTGACCTTCCATTACAACTTACAATACTCAAAATAGAATTCAGATTTCACCCAGTATAGTTGTGACCTTTCATTTACATGGCAGAATGATAGGATACAGCACACGATGTACGTGGTACATTTCAGTCTGCCATATCCCCATATGCATTAATGTCACTTGAGCATAGCACTGCAAGCTCATTTTCCTATAACCTGTTGTGTTAAAGCTCAGTGAAGGTTCAGGCTGAGGAAAACAACTGGTTAAATCTTCTACTCCATGAATTGTTCAAGGGTGTAAGTCCCCCTACATCCTCATATGAGGGACAGCCCCCATACCCACATATTTATATAAACCAACTCCACAATCACATACACAAAGGGAAAAGAGAAAAATCACACATAGTGGAATCACTGATGGTGTTTAAATAGAAGTCCAACCACCAGTGATTTTTCTGAAGGGAACAGTGAATAGTGACTGCAGATTTGTGAGGTTTAAATTGGTGGATTGAATGTTCATCCATTTAGAGATTTTCAGCTAGTAGATTAGAAGTACCAAAATGTGGGCTGTATCTATATAATTTTTGTAAGCATGCAGCTGGCAATGCAATGTATGACTGGCATTAGTGCAGATGTTGAATATGAAATGGAATTTGCAATGAGCAGGTGTGACATTTTGCATCCTTGTGAATGATGCAGCATGGTGCCGTTGAGTGTACAAGTGTACAAACCAACACAAACACATATAAGCACAAATGCACACTCACACAAACACATACACACACTTACACAGAGTGCAATGATGTGATATTGTTTTGTGCCGCTAGTAGCAGATATTTTCAGTACCCCTCATACAAAATAAAGTATATTATGATATCCATCCATCCATCCATCCACCCATCCATCCATCCATCCATCCATCCATCCATCCATCCATCCATCCATCCAACCATCCTCAACCCCTTTTTCCCATTTTGTGCATGGGGTCAGGGTGTCACTTCAACACTGACAATCATCTCGAACTAAGTTTTACACAACCAGGTGGCTAGCTCTGCTGCAGTAGTTCAATCCACAATCAAAATATATTCAAAAACTATACTTTGAAACTCAAAAATCCCTGTGCGTGGGGACATTCCTATCAATTCCAGCCCTGCAAACAGAAACCCAAACCCTAAGATAACCAAAACAACTAAGCTATAATAACCCAGTCAACTCTCTTTCTTAGACAAAACATATCCCTTCTCTCCTAACTCCTATAAACCATGCAAGAATAGACTCTCCATCCTATCAAACACCCACCTTCTTCCACACCCAACTTACCCTCAGTCACCCACAGGCCCTAACAAACAAATAATCTAGTAACTTCAAATCACTGTAGCATCTGCAATAAAATCATGGACCTACAGGCCTGGATATTGCATTACATTCTGGATATCCTAGCCATTACTGAAAGGTGGCCTAAATCTGTTATAAAAGACATGGAAGTACATCCTCCCAGTTATAAGCTTATGCATAACGATCAATGACACAAACAGGAGGTGGACTAGCCTTACTGTACCTCACCCCTACAATCCCTCCTCCTATTTCAATGTCATCCCGAAATTTCATGCAGCCAAAATACTTACGACACTATTACAACTAAACAGTAAATAAGCAATTTGTATTACTGTACTCTACATTCCACTCCAGTAATAACATAGTCATACTTGAAGAATTCCTCTCCTGGATATCCAATGTCATTATTGAGTTACAAAATGTAACTGCTGAATGTCCCTTTTTCTGTGTCAACCTATTTGGCATAACTCAACTAATCATTATTCCCACTAGGTATAACAAAGGGAATGTAAAAGGCTTGATTCCTGATTGGGTAATAGTCTCAGATCCTTTTTAAACACAATACCTTTAGAACTTATACCCAAACTCCCTAAGTGACCACCTCCCAGCATACACACACAGAGAATTACCACTCACCTTCCTAACACCCATCACTCAAAATAATCCAAAATCTCACCATGTTTAAAAAAGGCTTATTCAACTCTGCCCTTAAGTCCACACAAAAACTCTCTCAATAGGTGAAGCTATGACAACCTTTAATACTTTCTTCCTTAAGACCTTGAACAGCCTGGCCCCTCTATGGAAAAAAAAGAGTAAAAGCAGCCACCCGCAGCTCTCCACCCGAAGCAAAACCATAAAGCTTACTAGAGGCAAAGCTTGGAGACATTGGCTTAAATACTCCCCCCAAAAATAAACTGTCAGTATTACAGGAAACTTCACAATCAAGCTGAAAAAACAAGTATACAAGGACAAAACACAATACTATAGTCATCTACAACTAAAAATGACCCCAAAATCTGGTCCTTAATACATATAGTACTTAATCCTGGATAAAAAAGACCCTTGCTGTTCCCAAAAATGTTTTCCCTAAAAACAGCTACTAAATGCAATACCTACTTTGTAGAAAGCATAGCTGCCCTCACCAATATCACACCACCCTCCTTTCTCATTGCAGCAACATACTAACAATTGCCCCCTCCAATAGAATTCTAACCAATCAATCCTCAATCACAAATACTGAATCCTACTCAGACTTAAACCCTCCTCCACAGCTGCTGACAGCCTTCCATAATACCACAAGATGGCTGCAGAATCCATATCTGACCCTATAAGTATTTTAATCAACAGAGCCATACAGGGATCATATGTACCATCCATTTGGAAAAAAATCATATATTATCCCACTCCATGAGGGAGGAAACTCACTGCTTTCCTTTTTCCTTTGTCCAATATGCTATAAAAATGTACACATAAGCAATGGCTCCAGCACCTTGTCACGGAGCATCTCCTAAGCTGTACTTGTACTTCTTTACGGATAATATAATCAAAAGCAGGGACTCTAGCAATTATATCTCTTCCCTATTTTTAGATCTCTCCAAACCCTTTGATACCATCTCACATACCAAAGTCCTGTAACAAATGCTCCATCTTGGCCTTTCCCCTCCTTCTCTGCACTGGCCTAAAAGCAACCTATCTGACAGACTAATGCAGTTTGGAACAAACTAAGTTGTCCCGGTCCCTCGAGTAAGGGAGTAAAGGGGTGTGGGGAGGGTATAGTGGAAGAAAGGAAGGTAAGGATTGCAGTTGGTTAGGATAGTGGGTTTGTGGTGGTGGAAGGATTAAGGAAAGAGAGAGATGTAAAAGGAAGTGAGATAGGAGTAAGTGGGACTTCTGACAGTACTAAGGGTTTGGGATTAGAGGAAGTAGGCACATTTGGTGTGAGTTGGTGGAGTGATAACTAGCTTACGTCCAGATGACCTGTAGGTATTGTGGATGAAGGTAGGCCTTGGATGGTGGGGAGAGAAGGGGTTAGGTGGTCTGGGTCAGTTTGCCCTTTGGTGTTTTCTAGGGATTAGGTTAAGGGGGGGGACTGGAGTCTGGGAATATAGTTTGAGCTTACTGATAGGAAAGGGTGATAGAGTACTGTGTGTGTGTGTGTGTGTGTGTGTGTGTGTGTGTGTGTGTGGGGGGGGGGGTGGACAACAAAAAAAAACTAGAATAAGGTAGCTATAGATAATAAAGTGGATGGGAATAGTGCTAGGCTTACCTGGGTAGTTAAAGTTTTCCTTGCTCCCTGTCGTCCGCCGGTCTCCTGGGGATTCATTGGGCCTTGCTTTGGTGGGGCCATGCGGTTGAGTGACATCCATAGGGGGAGGCTGGGCCTGTCTTTAGCTCTATCGGACAGCAGGCCGTTGGTGCCATGCAGTCGGGGTACAGTTCAAAAAAAAAAAAAAACAGTAAGATGTTTTCCCGGTGGTCGTGGTAGGCAAAGGGGGGTCCATTGCTGTAATCTGGTCCCAGTTAGGTTGGGGGGTAGTAGTTGATCATCCCCTCATGCTCCCTGGTGGGTTTGTGGGTGTCAGTCAGTCTTCTTGTCCTTCAGGATGGCGTCATGGCTGGTCGGGTGTCCCTCTGTCCCGGTTTTCGGTGGTGGTGGTGATATGGCTTCTCATCCTCCCCGGTGGTGTAGTGGGTTGGTGTTGCCGGTCTTTCGGCCATTAGGTCCTAGCACCGGTTCGCGCATGCACACTGTGTGGGATAATCGTTACTTAGATAGAGGATCGTGCTGGGAGGGAAGGTAAGTGTGTTTAGCCTTGTTTGTGTGAATGGTGAGGGGACTGGGTGGCTGATTGATAGGGAGATAGTTAGAGTGACTTAATTAAGTAATTAATTATTTTCTTTTCCTCATAGATACATAGGGGGAGGGATGTTGATAGGGGATATGCTAGGGTAGGATGGGGTACTAATGGTAGGAGGTGTGGCTGACAGGATGGGTGAAAGGTGACTGTGGGTAGGCAGGGATAAGTTAAGGTGCAGGGCAAAGCAATACCAGGGGTTGGGGGGAGTAGGGCAGTCGGGCTTATAGAATAGTGCTAATATTTTGTTTCTCTTTTACAGATGGCCAAATTACCAGAGCTGGAGGCAGAGGTGGCAAGCAATTGTGGCCCAGGCGGAGGAGCTGTTCCAGGAGGCGACAACATTGGAGGTGGTACAGGAACCTGAGCAGACCCCAGGTCAGAAGAGGCGATGCACAGTGGTGAGAACCCCATCCGGGGGGGAAAAGCAGCAGGCATCACAGCAGGTGATAGCAGTGGAGACACCGGTTCTCAGCACATCGCAAGATGAAGGTGCAGGTAATGGTTTTATTACAGCAGCATTGTTGGGGGAGCTAGGGGTTGAGGATGGTGGGGTGGGGAGGGATAATGACTTGGCAGTTGGGGATCTCGGGGGCGGTGTGCAAGGGATAGAGGAGGTACAGAGGCAACTAGCACAGGGTGCCAGGTACCCAGTTAGAGATGTGACGGGGGAGTGGGGGGTTCCAGGGACAGTTTGGGCTTGGGCTCAGATTTTGGGCTGCGGCCTGGGGATTGGTTGGCTACCCAGTCTTTGTGGTAGGGGACAGGAGCAGTTATTCTGACTCTACACATTTCGGGTCTGGTTAAGGAAAAAAATTTGAAAAGGGGAGTATGTGGATGTGTTTGAGCTGATCGATGCGGAAGGGGTCTAACGGCTAGTGGAAATAGAGTCCTCTAACAGTAAGGACTTGTTAGCAGCCTTAGCAGCATTGGGAAGGCAGAGGGTAGGAAAGGACATGGGATAATTGGGTAGCTGGCTTTATTTATTTTATAGCAGTGCAGCTGGAGAAGGATGGGTCCTTGGCTCTGCCGCTGCTAGGCTATTTCCTTACCATTCATGAGGCACAGTGGTTAAGTCCGGGTAATGCATGGCTCTGATATGATCAGCATTTCCACAAACGGAAGGCTGTGGACCAATCACTTCGTTGGGAGATCTATGTTTGGCTACGATGATGGATAGTTACGGGCACTTTTACAGAAGGTTGAGTGGACCGGAAACAGCAGGTGTGTGTTGTTCATTTAATAGTGGCTCCTGTTCATGGGTGAGGTGCAAATTTGCCCGTGTTTGTGCAAAATGTGGAGGGGGTCATTCAACCACTAGCTGTGGTTGGCAAGATTTGTCCTGGAACTCCAATGTGATGGGTCATGAAGGTGGTTTTGGTGGGCAAGGCTTTCAGCCGGTCTGGGGGAGGGGTAATTTTCATGGGTCCCGGGGATTTGGACTCGGGTTCTTTAGAGACAATAGAGGGAGGGGTGCCATTCCCTATTAAGATGGAGGTTCTCCGGGATAAGCTTCATTGGTTTCCTGGCTTGGCCATCAAAGAGGAGATAATACAGGGTTTTCAAAAGGGGTTTCCCATTAAGTCCACAGTGGGAAGGGGTGGGAGGGAGTTGCAAGAATTTATGATCTGTTCAAGGTAAAGAGGAAATCTTGGATGCTTTATTGGAGAAAGAGCGTTATTGGGTCCTTTTGAAAATCCGCCTTTTAGTACTTACAGGGTGTTGCCTTTGGGGTTGGTGCCGAAGAAGCGAGAAGAGGAATTCAGAGTGATACATCACTTGTCTTATCCAGAAGGGAATTCAGTAAATTATTTTATTGCAGAAGAGGAGGTTAGGGTGCATTACACTTCCTTAGATGATGCAGTAAAAGTGATTAAGGAATTTAGGAGCCATGGGTGGTTAAGGTCGACATTGAGTCGGCTTTTCAATTGTTGCCTATTAGGAGGGAGGATTGGCCACTATTGAGGATGTGGGTAGGAGATAAGTACTACTTTGATAAAGCTATGCCAATGGGTTATTCAGTGGCATGTGCGACTTTTGAGAAGTTCAGTTCAGCACTGTATTGCACTGGATCTGGTAGCAGAAAGTGGGGACTCAAAAGGCAGTGCATTATTTAGATGATTTTCTGTTGGTGGGCGAAGGAAGGGTAGGAGCACAGGAGGGTCTGTGGGAGTTTATGATTATGTGTGAGGAGTTAGGGGTACCATTGGCTCAGCATAAGATGGAGGGTCCGGCAAGGGCATTAGAATTTCTTGGATTAACAGTTGATGCAGAGCGGGGATTGTTTTGTTTACCAGAGAATAAAATAGAGAGGCTTAGGTTGGTGATATGTTTAGTGTTGGGTAAGGATAAGATTCGGATTCGTTCAGTTATGGAGTTACTGGGGCTTTTGAACTTTGCCTGTTGAGCGGTACACCCAGGGCGAGCTTTTTGTAGGTCATTAGTGTACTTGCTGAAAGGGGTTAAGAGCAAACACCATTGGATTTGGGTAACCCAACTGGTGCGGGAGGATTTGGGGTTGTAGAACAGGTTTTTGCAACAATTTAATGGGATATCGTTTTGGCAGTCAGACTGGGTGGGGCAGGAGGAACTTCAGTTGTTTACAGACACAGCTGGGGGTGCTGCCGTGGGGGCCTATTTTAGGGGTTGGTGGTTTGCGGCTGAATGGCCTCAGGATTGGGAGGAGGTATGGAAGCGGGACATGGCCTTTCTGGAATTGATGCCTATATGGGCAGCTTGGGTGGTGTGGAAGGAACAATTGAGGGGCAAATGAGTAGTTTTTCAGTCAGACAATATGGCTGTAGTGAGGGTATTGCAAAAGAAGGCAGCTAGGTCGGGCTTGTTATTGTTGGTATTACATAAATTGGTTTTGCAGAGCCTTCTAATATTTTTTTTCTTTTACAGGAGTGCATGTGCCTGGTGTAAGGAATGAGATTGCTGATAGCTTGTCCCAATTTCAGTTTCACAGGTTTCGAGGGTTGGTTCCATGGGCGGAGGAGGTGCCAGAAATCCTGCCAGAGGAGGTGTGGAATCCTGGGTTGATGTAGCCAGGCGGTTGGTATGGCATTCCTGGGACCCTTATACAAGGAAGGCGTATGGTAGGGCTCTTTCTGATTTTAATCAGTTTATTTTGCAGCTGCCAGAGGAGGAAGCGGAATGGTCAGAGGAATTACTACTGCGATATGTAGCTCGTGCTTGGGGGTTAGACAGGGCTTTGCAGACGGTTAAGGTGGATTTGGCTGTGATTAGCATTTTTGCTAAGGTAGCGAGGTTGCAGGATTTCACTAAGTCTTGGACATTAGGGCATATGTTAAGAGGTTTGGGGTAGAATGGTGGTGGAACGTAAGGATATTAGATGGCCAATTACGAGGGTTATATTGAAAGTTTTGTTGAAAGGGTTAGGTTTGTTGCAAAAGGAGTCTATGGATTATTTTATGTGGGGTACATTATGTACATGGTTATATTTTGGTGCCTTTCGTATTTCGGAGTTGTTAGTGTCATTATATTGGAAGGATGTCATTATAGGGGAGGGCGAGGTTACTATTGCATTAAGGAGGAGTAAGACAGATCAGTTGGGTAGGGGATGTGCGGTGGTGCTTAAAACTGACAGGAATCATTGCATTTGTCCAGTAATGTGGGCAAAAGAATTTGTGAGGAGATGAAAAGGAGTGTGGATCAGTTAATTTTTTGTTCAGTGGATGGGAAGGTGGTGTCGAGTAGTAGATTCATACTTTTGGTGAGGAAGGTTTTATGATATATGGGATTTCCGGCGAAGAGGTTTGTAGCTCACTCGTTCAGGATAGCTAGGGCTTCAGATTTAGCTAGAGAGGGTAGTTCCATTGAATTGATTAAAAGAGTGGGGAGGTGGTCTTCAAATGCATTTTTGTTTTATATTAGATAAATTGTGGTCTGATTATTAATTTTTCTTCTTTTCTTTTAGGGAAGCACATTATCATCTTGGGGCATTCGTTCATCCACTGGGCAAAGAAGCGTGCTTTATTTAGAGATTATGGGGTAAATTTGGGTTTAGCACATTTAGGGTGGTCAGTGTCCTGGCATGGTGTTAGGGGGCTTAGGTGGGATGGGTTGTTACATGAATTTGAGAGGGCTAAACTGAAGGTGGGTTGTCCATGTATATTAGTCATTCATTTAGGGGGTAATGACTTGGGCATTGTTCCTAAAAAACAATTGGTGGACATTATGCTGCGAGATTTGATGAGATTACAGGCATTGTACCCGGGTATGGAAATTGTGTGGTCAGAGTTGGTTCCGCGTTTGTGTTGGAGGGCTGTGTATAGTCATAAGGTGATTGAAAGGGTTAGAAGGTGTGTTGATCAAAGGCTGGCTAGGCAATTAAGGATTTTGGGGATGCATACTATTGACCATAGAGATTTTGGGGATGGAGAGGAGTCTTGGTATCGAACAGATGATGTGGGTCTGGATCTTTTTAATTTGCATCTGAAACTCTTTTTAGAGGATATGATTGCGGCTAAGGTTTAGGAGGGGGAACAGCCTGGGATCAGGCTGGAGGCGGAGAAGAGGGACAGGATTGTCCTCTTCTGTTCCCCCTCTAAAGAAGGCGTATTGGTTTATGTTTTTGATATGGTGTGAGGTGAGTAGGTACGCTGCCTCTTTATGTGGGTGAGTAGGTACGCTGCCGCATTGGAGAAGGTATTAAGGTGAGTTGGTACGCTGCCTTGAGGTAAAGTTCGTCCAGGGTGAGTGGTGACATTGCCTGGAGATCATCGTTGCTGAAGAAGTTAATTAATGTTGGTTTTGTGTGCATAGTTCATTGTATAATACAGTTTAATAAAGGTTGTTGAATGTCTTTTTGTGTGTAGTGTAGTCATTTCAGGGGGGATGGGACAACAGACATTCATACTGCAACATACCTGCTCTCCTTATCTCCCAGTCGCCATTGCTGTATCGCCAGGTTCTATTACTGGGTCCTTAACATTTTCATTAATGATATTTACACCTCTGCTAAGTAAGCATCCTTTGTAGAATATACTGAGAACTTGACACTACTAATATTCTCATCAGACAATTTGGTACATCTCTGACAAATCACAAAAGAAGTCTTCACCGCAGCTGAAAACTGGGTACACAATATCCAATTGTTGTCCAACCCCAAAACAACAACATTATGACTCATCATCCTCCCCAAAGCTCAGCAGAAGGACAAAAAACAGCTTTAAAATCTTCTCAAGAAATAAAACTGAGATAGGGCCTCATACCAAACTTCTTGGGGTTATAAATAATGACAACCTCAAATTTGGGCTCTGTGTAGAAAATCATCATAAAAATAGGTGTTTTATATATAGACACAAAACCATTCTTACTTACTCCACAAATGCCACTTTATCTACAACTTATCTCCCTCTCTCCTTTTTATATGTGGCCCCTATCCTTACCAACCTGCAGGCCTCTGTTAAAGACAGACTAGAAATATGTTATAACAAAGTGGCTAAATTTGCCACCAGTAAACAGTGTTACACATATCAGTGCAAGGACCTCAAAACAGAATTGCCTGAAACTTCCACAGCTCTTGGACCTTCTACAACTCTACTGCTGAAAATATCTTACATAAACCCCTGGCATGCCCAGCTTTAAGCTCTGTTTTACCTTCTTATCACTGTAATAGATCCCTTCGTTCACATTAAACAATTTTTCAATATTTATAAATCTCAAAAATCAATTAGAAATAGTCTTTACGCTTACTCAGTTGCCGAAAATGGAACTTCCCTGCTTATAACATTTTAAATACCTGAATATGTATCCTACTAAGATTTATTTCTTTTTACCTAACTGTATTAATTGGAGCTTTTCTCCTATCTTCTGCTGAAAATGGACTCTTTTGACCCAGACAAACAATTATGGTATACAGATGTCAATAAATTAATAGGATTTTTTTATATTCTTGATGATTGGTTTTAGGCTGTCACAGTTTGTAACAGTCATGATGAAATCTACTTTATGACTGCTTATATTCAAATATAAAGAAGTTTTGAAATATTGTAGAAAAAACACAACTTTGGTATAAAAGAAATATGGTACTTGTTTTTCTTTGTGTAGTTAAGCATACAACATTAAGTGCAGGATTGTTTTCTTACTAATTTTCACTGAAATGAGATAGCTTTCAGAAGCTACTCCATGCATACAGCAGAAAAAAAATATGTCATTTGGTTTCTGTGGTGTTTACTCTGTTGAGCTGCTTCCTCCTGTTTATTAGCTCTTCTGAGAATTGCAGCCCAAATGCATGCTGTATAACTGAAATATTAATAAAAAGAATTATGCATTTTTGTTGTAATGTTGCTCTGGTATTGAGTCCTGGAACTGCTGTGAAGTAACTATAAATGACTTGAGTCATGGTATGTTTGATGCTGGTTTAAGATTTTCTAAAATGATTGAGAAAACAATGCAGTCTGGATGTAGGCAGAGTTAATCTAGTATGATCTACAAATGCAAGCAATAAAAAAAGTAGGGTGTCATTTACACAAAATGCAAATTAGGCTAATTTCCATATCTGGATAGAATTCAAAGCTCTCACAGTTTATGTTTGTACTTTTCTAAAGATTTCATTTCTGAAGAGAAACATAAAATTGTACACAATCTGCAAACATCAAAGAGCAACATTTTCTCTAGCATATGTGTATTGAAATCAACAAGCATTTCATCCATATTAGATATGTGGATGAGAAGATTAAAATTAAAAGAAAAAAAAACTCAACCTTGGGTGATATAGGTATAAACCCCCACAATCCTCCCCAGTGTAGAAGATAAAGACTTCTACATCATTTTATGAAATATAATCACCTCTGAAGTCACGAACATTAGGAGAAATCTTAAAGTTCATGGCTATAGATCTGAAATGAAATTTTGTCAGTCTCATAACCAGTGTTTTATGTTTTCCTGTATTTCACTGTGTGTGTGTGTGTGTGTGTGTGTGTGTGTGTGTGTGTGTGTGCGCATGTGTGCGTGTGTGCGTGTGTGCGTGCGTGCATGTGTGTGTGTGTGTGTGTGTGTGTGTATCTTTTCATGTTTTTCACTGTGTGTGTGGGATGCACATGCAGCATGTGTGTTTGTGTGTATAGGTGAGTGTATGTGTGTCTGTGTGTATCGTAACTGAGAGTCATGGCACTACTGATGCACATTATTTATGCAGCTGGCAAAGACATTTTGCACCTTGTCCATAACAGTACATTGAGAACCACAGTGTGTCACACCAGCTAAGTCCATAGCAGTTTCTGTTTCTGTAGTTATCTTTTTTCCTACACGTCATAAGTGGATGCAGAAAATTAATGTTGACTGTTTTTTTTCATGAAGTGGATGAAGCAAGATTTTGAAATGTTATCAGAATGGTTACGGTAAATTAAAAAAAAAAATCTTTTCCTCAGTTGTAAAAATGTGATAAGTATAGAGATGATTTATTTAAGAAAGAAGGCCTTTTAGCTATCAGATAATAATTTGTGGTCTTACTTCCTAAAATGAATCTTTACTTTTGAAAAGAATGACAGGTATCGAAATGTGTGACACATGGGATGCTATCAATAATAGGAGCAGAGCTACAGCAAGTTCCCTGTCACAGAAAATTAGAGAACCTTGTAGAAGAACACGGTATTTGTGGGTTTTTTTTCAGTTCTGATGAGGTTCTATTCAGGATGAAAGTATTTAACTGTTTTTATGGGATTCAATGAATAAGGTCTGGTGGGGCACCATTCATTTTGGAAGAATGCTTATGTTCAGAGACAAGAGTGTGACAGATGCTTAGAAATTTACTGTTATTTCCTTAAAAGCCGAAGGGGTGCTATATTCCACATGATGCATTATGCAGAATGTGTGTGTTTTGTCTCAACTCATTGAACCAGGGTAAAGAGAATTACGATACATTCTATGGACATAACTAACTTGTTATACATTAAAGAAATGGATATCAAATGACTCAAGAGGTGATTCTTGGCCTTTAGCATCTGTTTTGATAACATGCAAACACTTGGTTATAATCAAAGAGACCTGACCATAATTCTTTGTAATACACGGACGTTTACCTGCTCCATGTACTAACAGTTAGAGAGACAGAAAAAAGTGTAGGAGAGCCAAGTTCTTTGCAGGTTTACAGTTAGTGTTGCAACTTAAGTCCTTGTTATACAAGGAGCTTTAGATGGTCCAATATACTATATGGTAGAGAGAAAAAAAGAAACAAAAAAGAAAAAACTGTAGGAGCATAAAGAATTTTGCAACTTTTTTGTCACATTTTTCCCTACTGCATGCTTCCCTTGGTCAATGATACATTCTTTTCCCCTTTGACAAAAGATGACAGCCAATGAAAAGGGCTGTCATTGAGGCAGACATCAGGGTCATGTTGCTTACCCGGTAACAGACTCTATGCTGGCCAAACAATAGGCCATGCTATGTCACTCACTTCTACAAGGAGCACAACCCCTCAAGACCATCTTGCTTCCAAGAATCCAGCACTTCAGTGTGAGCTCTGTCTCCACTGGGGCTTCTGCCTTGAACCATTTGCCTGGGTGCACATTCTCACACCTTGCACTTGAAGACAGTTGAGACAGAATGGCACATCACTGCTCCATTCCCTCTACTAACTAGTTGCTAACTGAATTTGAATCTCATGGGCTCTAGTCAAGAATTCATCCCTCTATGCTGACTATACCATGCCTTACAGCTTTGAAAACTGTTACATTCTTAGTACTGCCTCAAATACAATGTCAAGAAGCAACGTATATCTGATTGTCCATCAGGTTTAAAAACTGTAATAGACTTTGTACAGCCACACCCCAGCTGACAGATACACAAAATTGTGGCAGTCTAAAAAATATTACAGCTTTTAAAGCAGTTTAATCTTACCACCACTTTTCTGGGTTGAATGCGGTTTATACTCCAGCATGAGGTTATAGCTTAACAATGTCAAAAGATGTTTAATAAGCTTAGCTGTGTACCTGCCTTACATCATGTTTTCTTCCCAGCTTTGTATCACAGTCACAACTCTGCTTGTACCCCAAACAATAATTAAATCAATTTCATAATGAGATTGCTAAGATGTAAGAATAGACTGGAGATGCTTAAATCAGATACTATTGATCTGGCAAAGTACAGACCTCTTATTCCAGTCTGGACTTACTTAGGTCAGACATATCCAAGATCAAAGAGATAGTTTAGGGTACTTTCCTTGTAATAATAAATATAAGATATGCCTTGCAATTACAGTTAATACATGAGGTATTTAATAAAGTGGAATACAAATTTCCACTTAGGGTTTAAAAACTTTTTGGATACATTTAGCAATAATATCAAGATGACCTATACAGATTCATCTAGAAGAATAGAGCTAGTTATAAAATAATTACAGTTAAGCCTGGGACAAGGCACGGATGTCCACTGCCAACAGTAATTGCAGTTAAGCCTGGGACAAGGCACGGATGTCCACTGCCACCAGTAATTACAGTTAAGCCTGGGGCAAGGCATGGATGTCCACTGCCACCAGTAATTACAGTTAAGCCTGGGACAAGCCACAGATGTCCACTGCCACCATACTTACTCATTGTTGGTACTTAACTGTTCCTTTTCATATGTCACTAAAGTCATGAGTAATTTTCTTTAGCAAATGCATTAGTATGTTTCACTCTACATTTGCTGGCAATGTACATACTAATTTCTGGTACCCTGCATATGATATAAAATCATTTTAAAAGTAATCCAATTGTGTGTTAAGGCTTCTAATCATAAACTAGAAACAAATAAATGAGTGTTTTTCTCTTAGTAAAAATATAAAGTTTTAAACCCTGCATGCTTTTCCACTAAATATAACTGCAAATCTAAACTAACTTGTGATTAAGACAACAAGAAATAGCATATATTTTCCTTAGAAACAAAATCAACATCTGAAATAATATGTAGGTAGACATCTTCTAACTTTCCAGGCATGTTACAAGTACAGATAAAACACTAGTCTTTAGTGGAATCCTCTCTTCACCTGAAATGATGCCTAGATTCAAATAAAAGATAATAGGCTTAAATAATTGGTTAATTAACTGGTGACATTCCAGTAGGATTCAGTATGTGTCAACATGGGACAAGAGGCTCAACAGTCGAGTTTGCTTCACTAAGGATGTCCTGCACCTCTTGTTTCAAGGCTTTTGCATACTGGCTAGAGCTTTTGCTGCCCTTCTAGTGCCTTTGAAAGCAGAGTCCAGTTGTAGACATTCCACCGCAGCTAACATATTAGTTCCAAAACAGCAGCACATTAAGGTGTCTCTCCTCAATGCCTGAAGTCTAAACAGTAACCTGATCTTGAGGCACTCCTGCATTTGGTAAACATCCTGTCTGTGTAGTTACTGAAACTTGTTTTAAATGTAAAAAGATCACTACGTCTATATCAGAATTTGTGTTTTTCATACTTTCAGGCCCAATGGCATCTGTAGTGGAGTCTCTGTGTTTGTCAAGAAACACACTATCTAAGGGACACAAACTGAACTCATTTAATCACAAATCACTCTAAGTAGGATTAATTATCAACTACTAACTTATTACAGAACACCTTCGGTGCCCCCTGATGACAGTACAAGATACCTCAGTGTTCTGAATAATCTCCCTATTAGCAAAAACTCCTTTAACTTAGTCACTTTAACTATCCTTTAATAAACTGGGACACCTATACCTCCAGTGTAGGATTTGTCCAAAAATTCCTAGACTTAATAAATAAAAAATTCCCTTGAGCAGTTGGTAAATAAACCTACTAGAGGGCACAGTGGTGTAATGATTCTTACAAATATGCTTGCCTCTTGCACTTCTCCTCTGGTATCTTCATCCTCAGTGATATCTGACCATAAAAGTGACCTTTCCTTAAAACTCCCAAAAGCTCCTGCAGTAAACCCCAATGAATTTATGGATTACACACATTGGCCACAGCCTACTATGTGATGAAAAAATCATGAAATATCAAAATTGTCTTATGACTGCATCTCCACCTGACCTCAAGACAGTGGAAACTTTCTCTAAGGAATTCTGAACTTATTTAGAAAAATGCACAGAGCTAGAAGTCCCTGCCGGAACCACGTATTATGGACAATTCAAAAACCAACCACCCAACTGATCTACCACCAAAGGTAAGTGACAACAAAATAAAGAAACTCCTTTCAGTATTTAGTAGATCCAAAACCATCATCTCAAGGATAATATTACAAAATGTTTACAAAAAAAAAAAAAAAACAGGAACCACTACAGATGCTCATGAACTTAGGCTAGACTCTGATACCAAAGATAGTTAAAAATCCTTCTTCAGTTATGTTGCAAAACTAAGAAACAGTACCCTGCATTTCTCAGAACTTATAATGGGACCTCCTATTCTACCCCAACAGACATTGCTTATATCATTGTGAACAAAATTAATGCCAACTTCACCCTGAGACTTCTATTTAAAGTCCCAGTCTATCTGAATTTCTTACTCCACCAATTATATCTAAGATTAATTTACTGAAAGTGCTCACCATGACCAAAAATACATCTTCCATAGGACCTAACACTGTACCTGGTTGCTTAATTAATAGCTTTAAACATGCTCTTGCAGACTGTCTCCTCAAACTGTTTATCTTAAGCTTATCTTCTGGTTTTGTCCCTTGTAAGTTGTTCACAGCAGTGATGGTGTCCGTCCATAAAGTTGGCCATACCACTGACCCAGGTAAGTCTAGACCTATCAGCCTTACAAGCTGCATCTGCAAAGTCATGAAACATATTTATTTATTGTTTATTTAACATTTGTTTACTGGGATAGTCTGACATGGAATGAAGCCAATTTTCAGCACAAGCCCAGGGAGAAATGCTCCAGATCTGTGTCTCTGTAACGTGGGAGGAAACCGGAGTACCCAGAAAAAACCCACACGAATGCAGGAAGGACATTCAGATTCCACACAGAAGGCACCCCAGCCAAGAATCAAACCAGAGAACCTCTGGCTGTGAGGCAACAATGCTACCACTGCAGCACAGCACTGTCTGTTATAACTGACCTTATAAATTGTGATATCAAGAATCTTGTTAGACTTGACCTCCAAAGGTTTGGCTTTGTGAAGGGTAGCTTTGGAGTAATTAATCTTGAAAATTTCTTCAAACCCCAGGCTAACCCCCCCCCCCCCATACGCAACCTAAATTCCACCTTCAAAGTTACGCTGGTTTACATACCCTTTGTGTGCCCTAATCTTGTATATATAACTTTATATCTCTATCACTATGAAATCCCACTGTGTATTCTCCCACAACTGTCATTTACAATGTTCTTCTCAGACTGCCACTCTACCCACTTTCTCTCCTGCAAAACTTCCTTTTCCAATAAGCTACCACTGTCTCTATTTTCTTTAATATGTCTGTACAAGTTCTCTACCTCAATCTACCTAATGTTTTATATAACTACTACTCTTAAGTTCTACCTCCTGCTAAATCCCTTGCTGCCTTTGCTACCCTTCTCTTTACTTCCAACTACGCACATTACATAATGCATCCACTGTCTGTGTAATTTCTCTTTAACCAACTACCGCATGATACAAAAAAAAAATTTCATTAAATTGACAGGCTACTGCATGTTTTATAATGCATTATAGATGTATTCATATAATTGTGTTTTCATGTGAACTCGATGTATTTAATAAAATGTCTTTTTTTGTCTTTAAATGTACTTGCCTGTTATGTGGAGCTTTTCTTCCCAGGCCTCTGCTAAAAATGAAATAAATCCCAATCAAATTTCCTGGTAAGTGAAGAGAAATAAATAATAAAATCAAATAAATAACTAATTAATAAACTACAGAAGTTGTACATGGTAGACATATAGCACATGAGGTGTACCTTAACCTGATCAAGGCCTTTTTCACCATTTCCCTTGCTGGCATTGTACAAAAACATATGCTTTAAAAAATTAACCCACATGTGATAAGATGGATAGCAAACTGACTGAAAGACAAACCTGCACAGCAAGAGCTGCAGCTTCCTTATCAGGAAGCATGAAAGTAGCCAGCAGTGTACCTCAGGGCTCACTTCTGTCCTTTCTGGTATTCCCTTCTCGCATTTCCAAGAAAGGAACCAAGGTATCGGGCTAACAAAGTTTGCAGATTATTGCAAACTAGTTATTGTTGTCTCACCCTTTGACACCCAGACCCTCCAGAATTAACTCTCCCTAGTAAACTATTGTTCTAAAAATGGACTCAAAGTAAATCCAAAAAGTATAACATCATCACTTTTAATAAGCAACCCATTCCCTAATCATGCTGGTTAGACAACACACGTCTACAAAATAAAAATGCAGTTAAGGATGTAGGTAAATGCATTGATTGCTCCCTATCTTTTGACTATCGCATGGCAAGAATTAGCAGGAAATCCTTTTATTTAGCCTAGGTAATTGTGAAAGGAATATAATCAAGGTCTAAAGAGGTAATCACTCCTTCATACTCAGCATTGACCAAGCCAGTTATTGAGTATAATGCCCCTTTTCAGATGTATCTCACTAAACATAGCAAATAATTAGAAAGACCCCAAAGGTTCCTAATCAAAAAGACCACAGGCTTAAATTTCCTGAGCTGCCAAGAGATATTGGAAGCTCTATCCCTTTATTACAAACTTTTGATGGGAAATCCCTGTCTCAGTAACTGTGTCATTAGAGAGCCAATTGTCCTGACTGTCCTATTTCTCCACAAGTCCAGCATCTTCAGCAATACTACAACCAGGGGCATACATCTTCATAAACAGTTAAATAAACAGTCAAATAAAACAAGTTGGAGGGACAGATTTATAAGTTGGTGCCTCCCAAACCTTGGGAATAAACTTCTCTTGCATGTTGAACAATGCAACTCACTATCTCTCTTAAGTATAGACTAGAGGACTGACCAGTATGGCCCCCATAGAGAAATGAGGTGAGGCATGAGTAATGGAAATGGCAAGGCACAAATGGTTATGAGACTCAGTGGCCTTGGAATATCTGTGAGTGCATGAATGTATAGGATAAATGATCCATGCAGAATTTTTCATTATTAACTAAAGTACTGATAATTGATATTAATGCATTTACAAAACTATTATCGTATGAATGTTTCATATTTAAAATATTCTAAATTTTATTTTTAAAGAACTGTAATTTGAAATTAATAAGCCTGCTTGGTTAAACTTGCAATGACATGAAACTGCAGGAATGCTCAGTAAACAGCACTTTCCCTACTGCATTATAGGTTCATAGGTAGGTACTAGGCTATCGGCCTGAGGGCCTACATAAGCCTAACCAACAAGTTTCCCTGGCTTATGCCACCCAAGAAAGTTATTTTCCTGTGCCACTGTCGAGCAGAGACACAGAAGTGATCTCCGGGGTGTATTTCCTATTTCCCATCCACTCATCAAGATTTTTCTTGAAGAGTGCTAATGAAGAACTATGCTTGACATAGATGGATAGCCTGTTTCAGGGTATGGGAAGTCTCTGGGACAGGAATTTATCCCTCCAGCATGTCCTGTTTATTGTGGTGACAAGCTTTAGGTCCCTAGAGCGTGTAGCTTGGAGGGATTGGGATTTCTTTAGGTGTAGCATGTCCAACAGCTCTGGGTTTGACATAGCTTTATATGTTAGGCAGAGATCACCTCGGAGTAGGCGATATGCTACAGAGTAAAGCTGAAGTTATTTGAGACGGTCAGTGTAGGGCATCTGTTTGAGGCCAGTAATCCTCTTTGTGAGGTACTTCTGTGGCCTTTCCAGCTGCTGCAGATGTCTTGTGATGTACATTCCAAAAGGAGCATTGCACTCTATAATGGGTCTAATGAGTGTCGAGTAGAATGGAACAATGATCAGTTTTTTCCTGGATGAGAACCCTTTTATGATGAGGTGTGCCATGTAGAAGGATTTCCTGACTACTGTGGTGATGTGACTATAAAAGGACGGACTACTGTCCACCTGGGTATTATTACTGGATATTATCTTATAATATTATATTAATACTGGGTATTATCATCTGGGTATTAGTATTTTATTTATGTCTGTATAGTTGCTGAAAGCTTCCCATATGAGCCTCCAAGTCACAACTTAACCAGAATGAACTAGCATGCCATGTTAACTTCAACAATAACTCTATCTGATGCAAAAGCTCAAAACAATTATTTTTTGCATGAGTCAAGCCCACAGCACTTACACATGCCATCTTCATAGTCACATAAGCAAGAAGACAAACCTAAAAAACAAATGAATTGCTGTTTTTGCACAAGTAGAAACCACAGCAACCACATAATTTCTGAGAGAATAGAATGAGTGGTGAGTTCAGCATCTGTTTGATGAGCTCAACTAGATGCAACTTCATCCTGCCTGTACTCAATGTGGTATGGAGAAGCTTTGACAAAATCTAAAAGGATAGCTAAGAATAACCTTACAGATTCTGAATTAGTAAGAAAACTCAAGATTTCTAACTTGAAATGGTACTTTGGGTGGATAGATAGAGTAAGGGAGTTCATGAATCAAGACAGAAGACCAACTGACTTCCATTTTTAAAAAATAAATTTCTAGTTTATTAATAAATTTAAAGTGCCCTTACTGTGATTGAAAAGTTAAACTTCAGAGAAGCATTACATTATTTTCAGTCAGTTAGTAATAATGCAAATAATATAAAAGTTGAAAAAATGGATTCATGTACATGATTTCCCTTTACTGGATGGCTGCATATTTGGGGTTTGCAAAAGACCAGTCCAGGGCTGCTAATATTTTTTTTATATTTACAATTTTTCTATGGACATATGGTCACTCTCAGTATAATATTATTAGCTTTAAAACTGTAATATATAAATTGCGTATTGCTAGAGATAATTTAGGATATTTTATAATATTCCCTTGCAGGAGTAAAAGGCCTATATCGGCTGTATATTGAATTATTTAAAAATGAATTTATAGGTATTTCATCAGTCATGATTATGTAGATGATATAATTTATTTATACAAACTATTTTGAAAAATCACTAACACATATAGCTTTCCCTAAATAATTCTACATGTAAAAAATGGGGAAAAGGAGTGGAGGATGGATAGATATGAATATTTTAATGAGTACGTGAGCCATCAAACCTTCATGTGTATTTCTCAGATTTAATCCTTAACAACTGACATGATAATTAGGATTCTAGTGATTTATTTTCTTTTAGAATTGGGACATATAGAAGTACTCTTGAATTATATACCATCAGTCTAAAGTAGCTAGATATAATTTCTAGCAGGGAAATCTGTCAACAAACAATATTGTACATTTTTGATGCAACAATAGATACAGAATGAATTATTTTGCAAATAGTGATAAAGGAATTTATTAATTATCAGAAAATTAGTTGTATTTTCATGAGATTTTTATTTGGTACATCATACGTGCAATTAATATTTATTATTGTTTTAAGCTTAACAAAGAATTTAAAGAAACAAATAAGTGAAATTGCCAAATGCTTGGCCAATCATCATAAAAGAATACACAATAGTCCAAAAAAAAAAAAAAAAGATTTAGAACCCCTCCTAAATTTCTCAGAACTGTCACAAGGCTTTTATTTTGCCTGGAAATTAATTACTACTGCTACAGTGATTCACAGGAGGAGGTTGATTGATATGACCAGTGATTCTAGGCCTGTGATAAATGCATTAGAAGACATCAGTTCCTGAACACTCAACTTACAAACTTTCCTAGGTCCACAGACTAACACAAACTGATAATTTGGATATGGGTCCTGACCATGGAATTTCAACTGATAGAAGAGGTGCTAGCACGTACACTAGGTTAAACTGTACTTCAATGAACTTCAGCAACTATGGCAATGTGTGTGATGGAGTAAATGCAGCATATTACATTAAATCTAAAAAAGCAGAGGTCATAGATCAAAGAATTTCTGATACAGCCTAAGGATATAGGTAGGACTATCATTTAGGTGGCCATGAGTTTACTTTGTGTCTTTGCTAACACCTGGACCATAAGGACATTTTATGTAGTCTAACACCGACCTTGGCAGAAGGATACATTTGCATTAATGCAAGATGCATTACTGTGGGAGCCTACAATGACCTTCCCTTGTAAGCACACATTCCTGCACACTTGCTGAAAAGGCTGACATCAAAGGCTGGCTTGGTGAACCAAAAACCTTACCATGAGATGGACATTTGCAATGCTCCTTTTCCAAGGACATTTAGTATTGTGATTTACTGCTCCCACCAAAAATGGTTATGTTTATCCTCCTCTGCCATCTCTTTCAAGTAACCTAGCAACAAATATAACGTGGGTCACCTCAGCCATGGCTGGAGGTTATGGATCAACAAAGCTGATTACTAAGTTATAACATGGATAACGATACTTGAACTCATCCAGATTTATGCTTGCTGTTTCATGAAAACTAATAGCATATTATGAAAATGGCTAGTTTATTTGCTGAGTGTAGTTTGTGTCAAGTCTTCCAGATTCCCAGATGTTATAGATACTCATTTTATGTTACTTTGTTATTAATTAAGGGATCTAATGAGAACCTTGGATATTAACACTGAATTAGAGAATTGTCATATCATGACTTCTCATGAATTGTTAGAGGATTTGTAATATTACTGAACTTTCTAAAGACTGTTTCCCTTGGAGATTTCACAATGCAATATAAAGATATTAAATAAGATCCATTAATCTCTACTGCACTGGTATAAGTTAGGACCTCCTAATTAAAATTGCTGACATTGTAAAGGAGAGGGTGAAGAATAACTCCTTTGTGGATGCCAATGCTCACATGTTCTTCCCCAAGACACTTGAACTGATAAGTTGGTTTATACCATAAATATGGTGATTTATTTGTAATATCTTGACTTATATGTATTTAGTTCCATGGAGAATTTGAAGTCATTGACTATAAGAACAAAAATTGGAAATATATATACTAACTCCTTCACCTCCCCGGAATGATTGGTAGTTCTGTTTCATGAAATGCTGTCTGTTTGGAAACCAGATGGAATGGCCAAAAGATCAGACTTGTACATACCATGTCTGAGATGCCTTTTCTTGGAATAGTCCCTTTTCTGCAAGGTATGGCAATCTCAGAGTTGGTATATATATATATATATATATATATATATATATATATATATATATATATATATATAGATATATATAGATATATATGTATATGTATGTATATGTGTATATATATATATATATATATATATATATATATATATATATATATATATATATATCTATATATATATATGTGTGTGTGTGTGTGCGTATATATATATATATATATATATATATATATATATATATATATATAGGTCTACTTTACATAGTCAACTTTTCACAAAGTCAACTTTCATATGGCCGAGACCATATGATCGACTTTTGGAAAGTCAACCATGTAAAATAAACACAAAAAGCACAACAAACACTTACCTTAAAACTGTTAGCAGCCCCCCCTGCATCCCCCACCCCCTGTAACTTAAATATACTAACTCTGAGATGGCACTACAGTGCAGAAGATGGAAATTTTCTCATTCCGCACTGTACGGAAATAGCAGTTCCCCATGGTCAGCTTTTTGAAAGTCAATCATATGGTCTCGGCCATGTAAAAGTCGACTTTGTAAAAGATCGATCATGTGAAGGGGATCCATATATATATATATATATATATATATATATATATATATATATATATATATATATATATCTATATATCTATATATATATATATGTGTGTGTGTGTGTGTGTATATATATATATATATATATATATATATATATATATATATATATATATATATATATACATATATATATATATATATATATATACATATATATATATATATATATATATATGTATGTATATATCACCTTCATTTGCCCGACAGTTCATGTGACTGAAACTCATTTGCCGGACACTCATTTGCCTGAGAAGTAGTACTTGCAGGCAAATAAAAGGGATATATCCCTTTCCCCACTGTAGTGTGACCCTGGAGTTAGTATATATAGTTGGTGGGTGTGGGGGGCAGAGCCCCCCACCTAGTTTGATTGAAATTCTCTGTTTTTTTGTAGTATATTGTTCTGTAAAACCAAACTAGGTCGGGGGCTCCACACCCCCCCTTAACTATATATACTAATTCCAGGGTCACACTGCAGTGGGGAAAGGGATATATCCCTTTTATTTGCCTGCAAGTACTACTTGTCAGGCAAATGAGTTTCAGTCAAATGAACTTTCAGGCAAATGAAGGTGACCTATATATTTATATATATATATATATATATATATATATATATATATATATATATATATATATACGCTAAGGTGTATGGGGCGGCTTGGTCCCACCCCCAAAAAAGAAAGTTTTAAGGAGAAGACAGATTTTCGAGATTTGCTTTTCTATGGGTTTTCGGGTTTTTTTCCCTGGCTTTTCAGTACTTAACATTTTGAGTCCTGACATTTCAATAAGGAGCCTTCTAATGAAATTAAATTATTTTGCATTTGCAGTATATTTTTTCTTTTTTTTTCGATAATCATTTTTATTGTTTTTCAAAACCATAATACAATTCACACACTATTTACATTATGTACAAAATTGCTTCCAGTAGTTAGCACCACATCAAGTATCAACATCATGCATTAACAATAGATACGGCACTAATCAGGGAAAAAGAAAAGAAAAAACAAAAAAGAGACGAATAGTAATAAACCAAAGCCAACAATCTGAATTATTTCTCCGTCCTCTATCTAATCTAAGATTGAGTTTGTTCTCTTACTATATATCCTGCAAGTAAGTGAATAGGAACCTCTAGGCCAACATAATGTTAAAGATTTGCTCCCATATTTTTATGCTGTTTATACTTTTCTTGTTGTTACTAATTAATAACTTATGCGCTAAAATATGTCTTATCGCTAACAACCTGAAATTTTCCCACGATGTCTGGGCTGGGTTCAACCAGTTTGTGGCTATGTATAATTTCATTAATAAGCTGATATTCATAATTACAATCCTCCTTGATTTATCTAAATTCTCCAGGGGGATATGGAGAATCAAAAATTCCCAAGAGAGTGTTGAGCTTTGGTAACCCATTTTTTGTAATTGCAATTTTAATGAGTTCCACAATTTATAAATGGACTTGCAACTCCAGAACATGTGTAGCAGGTCCACTGTCTGATCTAAACACTGTGGACATTTGGGTGAGTTCTTTGAATCAAATTTATGAAGAGTGAGACGAGTATAATATGCGTTATTAAATATCATCAGTTGAGTAAAGACCAGTTTTTGAAGAGATATGGACTTCAATGTTAAGTTAAACGCCTCTAATTTCTTACTATCATCTAGCAATACCAATTTCTCTTTCCAGTATTTTGATAAAAGAATATAATTATTGTATTTCCTTTCTTTTATGACTTTATACGCTGAGGTTATATATTTTCTGTCTTGTAGCAAGGCTTCCCACAGATTGCGAGAAACAACTAAGTCCTCTTCTTTGATTTCAGAGCTATTAAAATAATTTATGGCCAAATCTTTTAGCTGCCTCATAATAATTAAATAAGAAGTAGAAAGATTCATCTCGTTTAAGATATCATGTACTGCTACTCCTAAGAAGGGGTATAAATCCAGCACAGTTAAATCCTTAATAAGGGGGAATTTCTTTAAATCTATCAATTGATTACCAGTAGTCATGTTTGGATTCCCATGAAACGGTTGAAAAGCCATCATATAGTTTAGTAATTTTTAAAGAGGCAAACAGAGTTTGAATTGCCATTACATAAGTCTTAATGTGCTCCATTAAATCATATTTGCTCAGTGTTCGAATATTTAAAAATGGTACCGCTTTAACGTTAATTCCCATTCCTCTTATGTGTTTACAAGTTAGAAGTACCCATTTGGGAATCCATTTTGTACTATTACTGTCCAAGTAAGAAACCCTTAAAATCCTATTAGCCTGAATCACTAAATAGTACATTTCAAAATCCGGTAGATCCAACCCCCCCCCCCTATTTTTTGGAGCCATCAATTTCTCATATGATATTCTTGTTTTCCTGGGATCCCAAAGAAATCTCCCCAATTCTATCTGAAATTGTTTAAAAAATGTTTTTTGTGATTTTGAGTTGTGCAGCTCTAAAAATATATAGCATTCTGGGAAGAACATTCATTTTTATAATCACTGCTCTTGCCATCATCGGTAACTTCAATTTGCTCCATCTTTTTAAATCCAATGTTATTTGGTCTCCAGTTGTCTTAATATTATTCATAATGAAATCTCTGTTTTCAGTTGAGAATGCAATCCCCAGATATTTTATCCTTTCTTCCGTCATTACTTGTCCTATCAATGGTAGCAATGAAAAAGGTGTGGGTGTCTTTAAAGGGAATATTTTAGTTTTTTTTGAAATTTAGTTTATAATTAGAAATTCTCTCAAAGTTTTGTATTGCTGTTAATATTTTTTCAGTATCAGAAACCGGTGTAGTACAGTATATGTTTAAGTCATCTGCAAAGGCAGCCATCCTAACCTTTATCCCAAAAAGTACTGGAGAGTTGTAAAAGACATTTTGTTTAATGTGTAGGAATAAGGGCTCCAAATATAGATTAAATAGAATGGGAGTTAATGGGCATCCCTGATGAGTACCATTTTTGATTTGTATCCTTTTAGAGCATTCGTGATTTATAGATAAATTAGTATATGCGTTATTGTATAATTTCTTTAATGTTAAAATAAACTCCTGAGGTATATTAAAATATGATAATATATCAAATAAATATACCAGATTAACTCTGTCGAATGCTTTCTGAGCGTCAATTATTAGTGCATATATGTTCATATTTTTATACTTCGCATAAGAAATTAGTGTATGAAGGGTTAATGTATTGTCCGTGGTCTGTCTCCCATCTATAAATCCCACCTGTTCCTCTGATATTATTAAATTTATTACTTTTTTCAGTCTGCTAGCCAGAATGGATGTCATGATTTTCATGTCAATATTCAGTAGTGATATGGGCCTATAATTATCTGGATTTTTGGAATCGCTATTCTCCTTCAATATCAGGATTGTCCTTGAGGCATTAAAGTGAGGATCATTACTTCCATTCAGAATTATATAATTAAAAGTCTGTGAAAGTACACTGCTTAGAATCTCACTAAAAGATTTGTAAAATTCAGAGGTCATACCATCTGGCCCTGGGGCTTTATGGGGCTTCAACTTCTTGATTGCCTCTAAAACCTCCTCAGCTGTAATTGGTTTAATTAATTCTCCATGAGAGTCCTTGTCAATATTAGGGAAAATGATTTTCTGTAGAAAATCTTTCCTATCTTTATCTTGCCAGTGTGCTTGCTGCTCCCCATAAATCTGATTAAAAATTAATTCAAAAGTCTTCATGATATCTGCCTTGTCAGTATATATAGTATTGTTATGATTTATTTCAGTAATTAATCGTGCTGATTTCGTCTGATTAATAATTCGGGCTAAAGCTTTCGAGGGAGTTTGAATATGATTTGCATATTTTACTAAACTTCTTTGTTCATAAAGTGTCAATTTTCTATTATGCAGTAGAAACATCTCTTTCTGACATCTTAATAATTCAGTTTCTGTCTGTTCATTGTAGTTCCTCATCAACTCATGGTCCAATAATTGTATTTTGGTTTCCAAATCCAGTTGTTCCTTATTTTGTAATTTTTTATAATATGTAGCTTTCTGTATAAATAATCCTCTTAACATCGTTTTGGTTGTAGCCCATTCTATATCTATTGGGTGTTTATTTCGGGGAATATTGTATAATAACTGTTTAAGTGTCTCCTTAACTTCTTGTAATATATCCTCTTTGGTCAATAAGTATGGGTTTAAGGACCAATTATATCCACTATGGCTTCTGGTGTTCATATTATTGGTATTCAGAGTTAAAGTTATCTTAGAATGGTCTGAGAGCTGCCTAGCTTGATTAGAAACCCTGGGGTCGAGTGAAATCAATACTTCTGAAATTAAAAAAAAGTCAATTCTTGACCACATTTTATGGCAGCTAGAGTAAAAAGTAAAGTTCTCTGCCTTTGCTTGTAGGTGTATATGTTTAAAGGGGTCATACAGTTTGAAATCAGTTCTCAGCTCTTTCAACGCTACCATTGCCTGCTTATTAAAAACTGTAGAAGCCCCCAACTTGTCAAGTTTAGGATCTTGTTATGAGTTCCAGTCACTTCCCATTACTATATAGCAGTTATTATATGACTGTAGAATGGAAAAAATTGACGTTATAAAATGATGTTGGTTCACATTAGGGGCATATACACACATAAGCACTATAGGTTTATCATAACAGTTAGATTTGAGAACCACCAAACACCATCTACTTTCTTTATCTATTTTAACATCCAGAATTTCTCCTTGAAAGTGATTCTTAATTATAATTGCTACCCCAGCACTGTTCGTTGTCCCTTCCGCCACCACAATCTTCCTAATCCATGTCTTATCCTTCATTGTCTCCCACTGGTCGTTAGTCAAATGCGTTTCTTGTAATAAGATAAAACCTGCAGTTGATTTAAAAAATAGATGCAAGAACAGCTTCCTTTTTTTCATGTTTTGGAGTCCTTTAACATTCCAGGATTCTATTATCCACATTCAAAGCTACTTAAATATGTACATCGATATCCAGTTTTTTTTGACCACCTTAGATTAACAAGTGTTGGCCTATCATAAATTATTTAGAAGCAAAACTGCCATCCCATCCCTACCCAGTGCCTATCCACTATTCCTCTGGACCAGGATGAACATAGGCTTTTCACATTACTTGGAACCCTCCGAGTAGCTAATCTATCAAATCTACTAATTAACAATAAAATGTCATGCAAAAAACCTACACCAACTATGTCTACTTCTACAAAGCCTAACCCAGACATTCCCTACTAAACACTGCATACAAGCAACTACAGCTCTGTACATATTTTCCCCAGTATACATATAAACTAATTGTGTTTGACATCCAAAATAGTTCACTTCTATCAGTCTTTATGTTCAACAATAGCATACAAGCATTATAATTTCTTGTTCTATACCATATTAAATATTAGTTAACATAATAAACATACAGTTGTTATACATTTTTGTTTAAATACTCTGACTATTATTGTCAGCTATATTTCTCCAAAACAATCTTACAAAGTTACATACTGACATTTAAAAATCATTGCAGTTAAAAATAAAACTATAATGCGCATTCACTTGGTGTAACAATAAGTAAAAAAGAGAAAAATAAAGAGGTTAAAGGAGCAGAAAGAGAGCACACACAAAGAGGAGAAGAAGGGAGGAAGATGTACTAATTTACACATCTAGAAACATATTATTGCATGTTCTTTATTGTTGTTACCATATCTTTTACCTATATTAATCTAAATGTGCTTACAACAATATCTAGTTGTGGAAGATACATTCTCTCTAAAGAGAGAAAATATGAGAGATACAGAATAATTAAAAAGAAAGAAAAAGAATAAGAATAGAGAGACAGAAAAAAAGAGAAAGAAGATAAAAACTACAATACCTTAATCTGCCACTATGCATTACAATCTCCTTCTTTAGCAATCAAGACATTCACTCAGCATTTACCTGACCCACTCTGGCTTCATTGAACATCCTGCAGTCTTTTTAACCATAAATAAGTCCAGAAACAACTTTGTTTTGCTTCTCCAGCAGCTCTTCTTTCTTCCCAGCAGTTACATCAGTTAGGGCAGTCCTACTTCCTTCCATCGCGCTCGCGACGGGGGAACCAATTCACGAACGGACCTCCTGGCTGCACCATGCTAAAAACGGTCCCCCTGTTTCCTCTAACACATTTCCTGTTGCCTCGAGGGTTAGAAGCGCTCGGTACAGTCATAAAACTTCGTGAAATCTTCATGTTTCAGCTGGGAAAACAAGATAAGTAGAAAAAACAGAGATTTTTCAGGCCTGCTGCAAAAACAGAACAGACAAAGAATTTCAAAGCCTCGGATCGTCGTAAATGAAGAACCCCATTCATGCTGATGATGAGAAAAGCCTGGATGAACTGTTCACATTTCCGATGGTGGCAGAGCCTTGAAAAGCTTCAGAAAGGTAGGTCTTGCTTCTTTTTTCGTGTTTACAGAGTATTTAATGCCATCAACAGTAAAAATTAAACTGTTAGGATATTTCATTTGGAATCTAATATTTTTATCAATCAGAAACTTACAGTATGGAGCCAGCATTTGTCTAGACTGCCTTATTTGTGTTGGTAAATCTTGTGCTATGGAAACTTTATTCTTTTGCCATGTTATAGATCCACCAGATTTTTTAATGGTTAGAAGTATTTTGCTCACATCTTGGTAGTTCAATATTTTGACATACACAGGTCTAGGTGTATTTGAAGCTTGAGAGTCTCTGTATGCTCTATGCGCCCTTTCTATGACAATCTGTTTAACAGCCTCAGAGTCCTTTAGCAGTATTTCAAATATTTGTGTAATGGAAGTGGTCAGATCGTTATATTGAATTGATTCAGGGATCCCTCTGATAATTATATTGTTACGTCTCGATCTTGCCTCCAAATCCAGGATTTTGTTTTGCATCATTTGAATGTCTGCCTCATGGGATTCAGTTCTTTTAGTGAGCATTATTATGTTGTCTTCATTTGCTGCTATTCTGGATTCCGCTTTCTCCATTCTTGCAAGAATCCAGTTGCATGTGTCACTGAATGTCTGCGTTTGAGATGTTAGATCTTTTAAGGCTTCCTGTATAGGTATCAACGCAGATTTAATTTCTTCCATTGTAACCTGTTGATCGGGTTTCGTTGTTACCCCTGTTTTTGCAGTTTCTTGTTGTTTGATTATTTTCTGTCTCTTAAATATAGATTCTTTCTCTGGAGACTGCAATGCTGACAGCTTAGTTTTGGTAGTTGTAGTTTCCATATTTTTATCTTCTTTTGACATTTGAAATGCTGGAAATAAAGTTATTTTCCAAGGAAGAGTTTCAGAAGTAAGGTAGTTCAGTCCTTTGTTTGGTGCTCTGTTCAGAGTCAACCTAACAATCAGTTTCAATCCTATTATCACCAAGTATTTTCTTTCAATTTTTCTTTCTCTGAAACAAAACTGATTTCTAGTAGTTTAATATTTGCTGCCAATTAGTAGATTTACTCCAAGTATAAGTCCACATGGTTGATTTTTTTTCTCTGGTATTTGGAGAGCTGAAGTACTGCAGTGCCTATAGAATGGTGGCCATCTTTGAATCACAGTATATTTTTTCTTGATTTAAGTTCATATCTATCAGGTTGCTTATGTAATTTTTCCAACCTGATTTTCTCAATGATTCGTTAATGGTTATATCGCCTTTCTTTTGTTTTCCTTTCTAAATAGTTATGCATGTTTACCCTTTGATTTACAATTCAAGCTGTTATTCTTTTTTATCTTTTATTATGGCATGCTGAAATTCATCATTTTTTGTATTCTTTTTGTTTTTAAGACATAAAAAGTAAATTGGAATAGCATGGTAAGTTATGTAAAGAAATATACAATCCCCCATTAGTTTAAAGAAGAGTTGATACTTGTTTAGTAGACATAAGACTCACATCTGATTTTGAAAGAAAGAATTTTAAAGAGTTACTGGGAGGGGGATATTTTAATCTTTTTAACCTGAAGAATGTCTGGGGATAGCTATACTTCTTAAAGGGAGTCAGATATCATCAAACCTATTACAATGGTAATATGAGAGAGGGTTTTATTAGTGGATAGCTTATGAACAGGAAAATTGTTTGCATTGTTTGATTTATATGGTAAAAAGGGATAAAATGCAAGTAAAAGTTTTCAAAATGTAGACTATCAGACAGTGAATACAATAGCAGTATGTGCTGGGGACTTTGTTGTTTGGCACAAGAGGGTTGTGAAAAAGGGGCAAGACATATGAAGATCATGGCAGATATCATTAGAAGACTAGATATGTATATAGTTAAACATCAGGATTAAAGTGATTAGACATGTGAAGTGAAGACAACATTTTATTTATTTATTTGTTCAGATACATTAACTGTATATGCAACAGATAAAGACAAACCAATTCTTTGACCCGAAGTGAAATATTTAATCCACGAAAGGACACGTAATAAAACCAAAGACACAGTACTAAAGTCTAAAATCAGGAACACGGTAGTTAAAGCGCTTTTCGTTTGACTAATAACAAACTTCCTCAGAACATAATTAGTGAAGACTGTAAGTACTATTTTTAAATGAAAAAGTGCGGGAACATTGATCCAAGATTTAAAGCTGTATACAATAATGCATTACTCAAAGGTATAAGTAATGCAGAAAAATTGAAATAATCAGTATTCAAATATTAACCATGTAGAACCCAAAAAAATGTTATATTAAAACTATATACACAATACAAGTGTGTATATGTATGTATATATAAACAAGTATGCCAAGTTAAAAAATTGAATAGTCTAAGAAAGTTAAAAAAGTTATCTCCAAAGGCTATTCAGTTTTAATATACAGGCTATAGAACAAGTTTCATTTATACCTGGATAATTAAAGGCATTCAGTCTTATCTGCCACAGTAGCTCAAGCTCCTCCAATTTAAATGAGGCAGGTCCACCTCTGACATCATGTACATATTGGTCAATAACTAAAAATTTAAATTTATGACCAACAAAAGAGTGAGAGTGTTTGGCCAAAGCATTGTCCAATTTAAAATTAACCATTGCATATTGATGCTCATAGACCCTGTCTCGCAGACGACGCTCGGTCTTGCCGACCTAGAATGCGTGACAGTCACTGCATTTGGCCAAATAGACTACAAATTTAGTGTTACAGTTGTATTTTGATTTTAACCTGTAACAATTTCCATTAATCATAAATTGATTAGTACAATCAACATGTCTACATTGGTTGCAGTTTTCACATTTAAACATACCAGTACGTCTAGGGGTAGGTTTTTTACCACTTTCAATAATGTTTTTAATGTTCCTACCCTTACTAAATACCACATGTGGTTTATTACCCAAAATACCCAAAATAAAGGAATTGTTCCTTAACAAGTCCCAGTTCTTTAACAAGATCTCTACAATGAATTTAGATTGAGCACTAAAAGCTGTTATAAAAGAACGCTGAAAAATTTTTTCAGGAACTATACTAAATTCGTCCTGAGATGTATGACCTTCATTGGTCATAGGCGTTTCAGCTTCCAACAATGTATTTGAATGTAACAATGGGTGGAACTGTTTAGATTGTCTCTTGGTTTTTACTTCATCTATTAGTGAATTAACTAGACACTCTGGATAACCACGATGAAGAAACATGTGTTTCAAAGTGTTACATTCATTGTGAAAATCTAAGTCGAGGCATAACATGTGGTATTTAGTAAGGGTAGGAACATTAAAAACATTATTGAAAGTGGTAAAAAACCTACCCCTAGACGTACTGGTATGTTTAAATGTGAAAACTGCAACCAATGTAGACATGTTGATTGTACTAATCAATTTATGATTAATGGAAATTGTTACAGGTTAAAATCAAAATACAACTGTAACACTAAATTTGTAGTCTATTTGGCCAAATGCAGTGACTGTCACGCATTCTACGTCGGCAAGACCGTGCGTCGTCTGCGAGACAGGGTCTATGAGCATCAATATGCAATGGTTAATTTTAAATTGGACAATGCTTTGCCAAACACTCTCACTCTTTTGTTGGTCATAAATTTAAATTTTTAGTTATTGACCAATATGTACATGATGTCAGAGGTGGACCTGCCTCATTTAAATTGGAGGAGCTTGAGCTACTGTGGCAGATAAGACTGAATGCCTTTAATTATCCAGGTATAAACAAAACTTGTTCTATAGCCTGTATATTAAAACTGAATAGCCTTTGGAGATAACTTTTTTAACTTTCTTAGACTATTCAATTTTTTAACTTGGCATACTTGTTTATATATACATACATATACACACTTGTATTGTGTATATAGTTTTAATATAACATTTTTTTGAGTTCTACATGGTTACTATTTGAATACTGTTTATTTCAATTTTTCTGCATTACTTATACCTTTGAGTAATGCATTATTGTATACAGCTTTAAATCTTGGATCAATGTCCCCGCACTTTTTCATTTAAAAATAGTACTTACAGTCTTCACTAATTATGTTCTGAGGAAGTTTGTTATTAGTCAAACGAAAAGCGCTTTAACTACCGTGTTCCTGATTTTAGACTTTAGTACTGTGTCTTTGGTTTTATTACGTGTCCTTTCGTGGATTAAATATTTCACTTCGGGTCAAAGAATTGGTTTGTCTTTATCTGTAGCTTATCTGGTTGAAGTGCCGTTTTGTTGCTGTCACATTAACTGAATATCTTAAAGTGTTTTTATTAAAAGTAGGGGGCAATAAAGGGAAGAAAAACTGGGGGAGATTTGATTAAGCTTAAAGTAAATTTATGAAAATACCTGGTATGAAGGAATATTTGAGTAGGTTATGGACAGATGATTAAGAAAAGGGATTTTTGCTATGGTGAATGGGATGAGATGTGGGTGCTTTTAAATAGAGTATAGTGTACCTAGAGGAAGATGAATTGGTGGCCCAATTAATGTTGAATCTACAGAAAGCATTTCATAAGATAGGTTTGGAATTAAATATGGAGTGTGCAAAGGGAATGAGAATAAACATTAACTTTTGTACAGTATGCATAGAGATTTCAAAGATAACAGTTGGGGGGTGGGTTATATCCTGGGACATCCAGGAAAAAGTTAGTAAAGAAATCAAACAGATACCTAGAGTTTACGAATAATTTAAGACGTACACTAATACAATTTATCTGATGGAAGTGAGTTATACTAGGGGAGATTAGATGCTATGGGCGATGTATTCAATACCCAAAAAGATGAAAGTATAAGGGACTCTATTCTGCAAGAAGAGAAGAGGAGAGGGCATGAGAGTAGACTGCTGTATACCAGAGATGTTGGCTTAAGTATCATACAGTCAGTTTTGTTCTTCAAATTGTTACATTTGGCAGTCACAATAGTAACTCCTACAAGATTGAATCAAAGGAACTACAGATAAATAGTTAATGAGTTACAATGAAAAATAAGTGAGGAGAAAAATATAATTTCCAGTAAGAGTACAGAAAAATATTTATTTGTGTTTGTTCACTCGGAAAGTCCAACTGGGTAATACCCATTTTCAGTGGAGGCCCTCGGAGAAAAGCTTCATGTGCTTACATTGCATAATACTACGTTCCAGTTAAACACAGAGTAGTTGCATTTCTATTTACATTTCTACACAAACAGTAGTTACATTTATACATTCTAAGATTTTACAGAGGTGGAACTTACAAAAGGGAAAGCCCACATGCAACTTAATGGATTATACAGGCAGCAGTTACGTATAAATAATTTTTGTCATTTCAGTGAGAGGTTGAGTGTATTTTGTTTAAGGCGAGTATTGAGAGAATATCATATGGTGAACACAAAGTCTTAACCTTGTGATGAGCATGTGTAGAAAACCAGGATTGGTTAAGATGTTGTTTAAGCAGTGGTTTAAAATTATTGAGTTTATCAGAGAATTTAATTTGTGTGGGGATACTATTCCAGAGTTTAGCAATGTACTGGGAGTAGAGCGAGTCTCCTACAACATTACTTGACTTATTTGTAAGTAATAAGAATTTATTATTAGAGCAGATGGTCCTTGCTGGGCAGTAGGTCAATATTAAGTTATGTATTATAGGTTCATAGGTAGGTACTAGGCTATCTGCCCTAGGGCATTTATAAGTCTAGCCAGAATGTGTTGACTTTCTCCTCCCTTTTAGACTAGATTCTTGAGCCTCTGTCCAGCAGGGCCATAGAAGTAATCCCAGGAATAAATTTACAATTTCCCATCCACTCATCAAGATTTCTCTTGAAGAGGGTCAGCGAGGGGCTCTGCCTAACATGGACTGGGATTCTATTCCAGAGTGAGGGAAGCCTTTAGGATATGAATCTAGCATGTCCTATTTATTGTTGTGCTAAGGTTTAAATCCCTGGAGTGTGTAGCTCTAATGGATTTGGCTTTCTTGAGGTGGAGCATGTCCAAAAATTCAGGGTTAGACATGGCCTTGTACGTCAGGCAGAGATTGCCTCTGAATAGGCGGTAAGCAACTGAGTAGAGCTGGAGTTTCTTTAGTCGAGCTGCATAGGGCATCTGTTTGAGGCCCATGATCCTCTTGGTGAAGTATTTTTGAGGTGTCTCCAGCTGTTGTAGGTGTCAGGTAAGGTACATCCCAAATAGGGCATTGTACTCAATTATGGGCCTGATGAGCGATAAGTAGAGGGGCACAATGACCTCTCTTGATCTAGATGTGAACCCTTTTGTTATTAGGTTAGCTATATAGAAGGTTTTTCTAACCACTTTGGCAATGTGATTGTCAAAGGAGAGGTTACTATCTACATGGGTCCCCAGATCCCTAATTACTTCTTCAGTACTTAGTGGATTACCTCCTATGTGGTAGTTTGTGGGCACTTTGTTTTTCTCAAAGGGGATGACTATGCACGTTTTTGCATTTAGCTTGAGGCCATGGTTCTGACACCAGGTATCTGTTTCCATAAGGCCCTTCTGGAGGATGCTTGTGTCAGCCGGTGAGTCGATTATGGCTCCCAGTTTGTGATCATCTGCGAACTTGGTAAGCCACAGTCCTCCTGTGTTTGCCTGTACCTCAGAGAAGTATATATTGAACAAGAGGGGTCCCAGGACTGAGCCCTGTGGGATGCCACTTGTAACCTGTTTAGAGTCTGACATGGCACCCGCGACTCTGACCATGTGAGTTCTATCCCTGAACCAGTTTGCAACCCATCTTGTGACATATGGGTTAATATTTAAGTTGGTAAGCTTATTTATGATGCCAGAGTGGGGTATTTTGTCAAAGGCTTTTGCGAGGTCCAGGTAGGCTGTGTGGACTACCTTTCCCTCATCTATGGCTTTGGTTAGTATTTTGAAAAAGTCAACTAGGTTTAAGAGGCAAGATCTGCCTTTAACAAAGCCGAATTGGGTATGGTCTAGTGTTTAGAGGTTCCCAATGTCTTTGTTTATGAGATCCACGATGATGCGCTCCATAGTCTTGCAGACCAGGCTAGTCGGGCTTATAGGGCGATAGTTCTCAGGATCCATTATGGCGCCACCTTCTTGGAGCGGAATCACTGTTGCTGTACGCCATTCTTTGGGTACATAACCTGCGGTAAGGCTGTGTTGGAACAGTGAATTTATGTGAGGGTTTAGTTCATTTTGGAGCTCGTGTAAGACGTAGCCTGGGATAGCATCCAGTCCCATTGATGCTGTGTTTTTTACTTTGGAGAGGGCTGCTTTCACCTGTGTGTCTGTGATGTCTGGGGGACTGCATTCTTCTGGGATAGACACTGGCCCTTTTGGGGGGAGAAGGGGGGGTAAAGTTTGCACTGAACCTGTCCGCCAGGATGTTGGCAATGTCAGTGGGTTCAGTGTATTTTGTGCCATTTTGCACCAGCTCAGAGCAGATCTGAGATTTGCCACTCAGATTCTTGATGTAGCTAAAGAACACCTTGTGATTATCTTTAGAGTCTTTGGCAATTTTTCTTTCAAAGCTAGCCTTTGATGATTTTATGAGGGATCACAGTTTCTTGCTAGTACTGATCAGGGATGCCTTCCCTTTTTGGGATTTTGCCTTATCATGTAATAGTTTCCTCCTTCTGTTGTATAGCTTATTTATGGCCAGGGTCCACCAGACTGGTCTCCTGTTTTTGGAGGAGTGAGTCTTGGTTTTACTTGGGATGGCATGATCCATGCATTCCTGTAGGTGCTCACAGAGTGCATTTGCAAAGGATTCTGTGGATTGGGTAGCATTTTCCATTAGCCTGAGGGCTTCGAAACTTTCCAACTTGGTCTTGAGATGTGTGAAGTTTGCTTTTGAGAAATTTTTCACAGTGGTTTCCTTGGCTGGGGGTGGGGTCGGGATGTGGATGTCCATTGTGATTAGTTTATGGTCTTACCAACAAGGGGTTTACCTCTGGTGTGGAACATTGAGCCCCCATCTTGGTGATGAACAAGTCCAATATGTTATCCTCCCTTCTGGGAGTGGTGACAAGTTGTTCCATGGCATTTGAGTTTATAAACTCCAGGAACCATTGGGTGAAAGAGTTGGGACTTGAGTAGTTTTCCCAGTCAATGTTTGGGTAGTTGAAATCCCCCAATATCATGGTGTTTGGTGAGAACTTCATATTCTCCAATGTTCTCAGGAATGCCGAGTGGGGGTCCTGAGACAAGGTGGATGATCTGTAGCAGGCTACAAACTGAAAAGCAGTTTTACCTACCTGTTAGTTGCACATGAATGGTTTCTGCTGCCTCGTGCAGTGCCACTAACCTGGAGATGTGTGTATCCTTGATGAAAATGGACACTCCCCCACCTTTAGTATTTCGGTTCGAGTTCTGGGGCCAAAAAGAATGGTGTGAGTTGAATCCTGGTAGTGCTGGGGTACTCTCTGGGGCCTTGAACCAGGTTTCTGTTACTGCACAGATATTGATTTTCTCCATACTGAGAAGTGCCTTGAGTACATGCATCTTGAGGTTTAGACTTCTGGCATTGAGTAGCATTACCCTTAGGTTTTTTTTTCTGGTATTGTCTATGGAGGTGGGTTTGTCTTTTGAGCCTTGCCTAAAAAAGGCACTATGGGGGTAGCAAGAGCCTTAGCCAGTATTTGAAAGCCTAAGAGTGGCAGGAGCAAGTCATCCCTGGCGAAGAAGCGTGGCTTGTCGAGCATGTCATCCCAGGCTGACAGACACTGGATCCCCTTTGAATGACACCAATAGCTTAGCCAATTGTTAAAATTGATCATTTTGTCTTTATACTGTGGCATCATTCTTGGTGAGGGCAAGATGCTACTCAGGGTCAGGGTTATACCGGCCTGGGCTACATGATCAGAGAGCTCCTCTATGTCTCTTTTCATGTAGTCCAGGGAGGTACGTCTCAGGTCATTCACACCAACATGGACAATGACAGAGTCATATTTGTACCTGCTGTGGAGTGACCTGAGTGCTTGTGTTATGTGGCGGATCCTGGCACCCGACAGGCAGCTTACAGTGACCTTCTCCTTGTTCAGTCTGGTGAGTGGAATGTCAGTGTGCCTGACAATAGAGTCTCCAATTACTAGTGTATTAGGTGTGTTATTTAGCCTTAGGGGCTGCGACTGCATGGCACACTGACTTTGTGAAGTATGCGATAGTTGTTGTGGGGTAGCGGTTGCTTGGATGTCTGCTTTGGAGGTCTCTGTTGCTTTGGCAGATTTTTATTTAGAGCCTCCGAGTATGTTTTTGTGAGTTTATGTATCTTGTTTGCTGGTGCGATTGGTCTATGTGAGACTGGTTGTGTGGTGTGAGTGGTTTCCTTCTCCTCCTGACTGACTGTGCCAGTCTTGGACTGAGAGAGCTCGGCCTCCAGTTTGGCTGTATAGTTGCATCTCTCACATATATTTGAGTTTGTTGGAAGGAGGAGAGGGCTGTCTGTGTACATATGGCAATTGTGACATTGCCTCAAGATTCCCAGATTCACCAGCTGGACTGGAGAGTATACCTGAAACTGCGCTTTGGACATGCCTGGATGGTTTAAAGAACTGATTTATTGATTGTCTGGAATGGACGAATAGAGAGCCTTGTACTTCTGGATAGTATAAAGGGGTGTAGTACTAAAGTTTGTTAGTGCTTACTGAGAAATTTGAGCAAGTGCTGGGCTGTAGAATGAAGGTTGAGTGTTTATTTTGAGAGTTTGACTAGTTTAAGGGAAAAATTGAAGAACAGACTTTCTGGAGCCGGGAATAGTTTAAAACTGCTTAAACGCTGCTGCACAACATTGTGCAATGCGCAAAATCACACAAAAAACGCACAAATGCGGGTTTTAAGGCAGGGAACTTGAAAGAGATAGGAATTAGCCCAAAACGTCCAATAAGTTACTAGTTGCTGGGCTGAGACCACTCCTCCAGGGACAGATAGGCTGCTCAAAGCTCCCCACTCTCACTGGTGAACAGAGTAGCTTCCTCCTATCCAAGTAAGGATATGGGCAACACAGGAACTTATACCACGGCCCAGAATTCAGCAAAACCTGAACTCTGGACTACTCTAGTTCAAAAAAGGTGGGAAACAAGGATTTTTTTTTTTTTTTTCAACAGAACAACAGTAACTTAACAGAAAAACACTGTAAATACTTTAAACAGGCTAGCACACTTGAGTGTGTAGCCTACAACAGTTTAACAACACAAAAACAATTTAAAGAAGTGCAGGAAGAGTAAAATTGCAAATACAAGCTTTTTTCAGATATTAAAATAGCTAGAAACTCACTTTTCGGCGAGACTATGCAGTTGCAAGTAGAAAGGCAGAGAAAAAAAAATACTTAATCTGTTTAAAGTTTCTCTTTTCATCTCTATGCTGCTTGCAACACTCTGCAGGACCACGAGGAGCTGTGCTGAGTCTGAAACAAGCGCAAAACCGTGTAAATGCGGGTTTTAAGGCAGGGAACTTAAAAGAGATAGGAATTAGCCCAAAACGGCCAATAAGCTACTAGTTGCTGGACTGAGACCACTCCTCCAGGGACAGATAGACTGCTAGGCTGCTCAAAGCTCACCACTCTCACTGGTGAACAGAGAAGCTTCCTCCTATCCAAGTAAGGATATGGGCAACACAGGAACTTATTAGAATAGCTAGAAACTTGCTTTTCGGCGAGAATATGCAGTTGCAAGTAGAAAGTCAGAGAAAAAAAAACTTAATCTGTTTAAAGTCTCTCTTTTCGTCTCTCTGCTACAGGTCATTTTTTCTGGATGATGAATAAGTCTGTGTGCTGTAGCTAGTTGTGAATATGTTATGTAGTTGTGTAGTTCAAGCCAGTTTAATTGCTTTAAGCTATAAAAATGGTGGGCCCTTCAGTGGCAAATTTAGCTATTTTATTGTAGCAGTAGGCAAATTTGTTTCTTTGAGTATTATTTAAGTTTGTTAGGATAGGAGCAGTGTATAAGAGAGTTGGCAATAAGAAGGCGGTGGCTAGAGTTTTACTTGCAATATCTGTAAGGAATCCCTTGATCCTATAAGGGAACCTAGTTTCTGGTGAATAAATTTAATGGTGTGTAATATGTGCTGGTCATATTTAAGATTATCTATTATAATGCCTAGACGTTTACTGTAAGTTTCAGTTTCAAAGGCAGTAGTATTTGCTGACTTTATGGTAAAAAATGCTTTTCATTTTGGCAACTTTTGAGGTAAAAAACATTAACTTACTTTTCTTGGGGTTGAGTAGGTCTGATTCTCTGAGCCAGGTTTCTACATAGGAGAAAGATTTGGGGGTAATTTCTTTGATATTATTTATTGTTGAGGCTGCACATATTAATGTTGAGTTTTTTGCTCACTTAACTAAACTAGCATAGTGAGTGAAAGTATGTATGTCATTAATAAATGTATTAAATAGGAGAGGCCCCAGGATAGAGCCCCGAGGGACACATGTAGTAACTGGTTGAAAGGATGAGTAGGTTTATTGCCACTTAATGGCTTGTTGCCTTGCAGATGGATAACTAAGAAACCACAACAAGGAGTACTGTGAATGTCCTGTTGAGGAGATACAAACAAGTAGTTGCTGGTGCAAGACAGTATCATGTGACAAGTCTAATAACATGGTGGACACAATCAGACCATTATTTCTATGTCCGTTTATTATATTGGTAAAATGTGGTTGAGCAGTAGTGGTGCTGTGCTGGGGCTTAAAGCCATATTGTGTTTTGGACAGCAGGTTATTTGAGGTTAGGTATACCATCAGTTGGATATTGATGCATTTTTCTAATATTTTGGAGAGGAGGAGGGAATTGCTATTGGTTTGTAGTTATTAAAACTCTGTAGATGTGCTGCCTTTGTACAGTGGTATGATGTAGGATCTTTTTCCACAGTGATGGGATGTATTTTTCTGCCCTGGACCTATTAATTAGTATAGACACAGGGAAGGCTATGACTTCTGCGGCCATTTTTAGGTAATCTGATGGCAGTTGGTTTACAGCTACAGAAGTAGTTTTGAGTTTAAGGATCAACTTCCTTATGAGCGAGATAGATACTGGACTAAAACTGAAGAGCTGTGGGTGGTTTTGATTGGAAAGTGGTAGAAATGGGGGTGCAGGTGTATTAATGTCTAAGAGAGATAATATTGATTGTATAAAGTAGGAATTAAACTGTGTGGGGACAGAGTCTGTTGTATTGTCTGTTTTTTGAGAGGGAGTGGCGGTCTTGCCAGGGTGGACTAGTTATTTAGTGATGACCAAATAAGTGTTAAGTTGTTTTTATGTTTGTCTTGTAGGTTGGTATAGTATCTTTGTTTATCCTGTTTGACATGGAGTTTTTCAAGGTTTCTAAGATATCTAAATTGCTGGAAGACATTTTGAGTTCTATTTTTATACCAATTTTTCCAGGCTTTACCCTTTTTTGTCATGATTTTTTTTGTTTCTTTTGTCAGCTATGGTGTGGGGATAGACATTACTCTTTTATTGTGTACTGGTGCTAAATTATTTAAGGTCTGCAAGAATATGTTATTAAAGTGTTCCACAGCATCCAGTGGCATTGTTCTAAATACATTCCAGTATATTGTTTTAGTGTTTCATTGAAAATGTCTGTTGAAATTGGTTGTATTTCACATTTGATTATAGATAATATGCTTATCTAGGTTATGATGAGTTCTATTAGCATATGTTAGTATGTGGTCACTTATGCTATCTGAGAGGCAGCCTGTTTTTGTCAGTTTGTCTGGTTTGTTTGTAAGAATCCAGTCTAATGTTGAGTGCCTCCCTTAAGTTTTATTGATTCTACTAGGTGTGTTTATTAATTGTCTGAAGTCGAACAAGTTTATGGATGTAGTGGGAGTAGTGAAATTTATGACTTGCACATCTATATTTAGGTGTCTGAGTATTACAGTTTCATGGTTAATTTGTTGGTATATCCAATACAGGATGCTTTCAGCAATATCTATATTATTCCCTGATGGTATATAAATTGCGTTAAACATATAGCTTTCATATTGTTGATTTTTAGAAGTGTTAACAGACATTCAGCATTGTTAAATGTGGGTATTTCCTGTGGAATGTGATGGTTAGGAATTTTTTTATAGATAATTGCTACATTGATTTTATAGATGATTGCTATGTTAAGCTTATGGAAGAAAAGTATTATTTACAAGTATGAGAAAAGAAAGAACTGTTGTGAAAAATAAAAATAAAAAATAAAAAAAAAATTCAGTCTCCAGTTGGCAGAATTTAAACAATACAACAAGGGACTGTATAATGTACAGAAAAGAGAATATATATGTGTGTGTGTGTGTGTGTGTGTGTGTGTGTGTGTGTGTGTGTGTGTGTGTGTGTGTGTGTGTGTGTGTGTGTGTGTGTGTGTGTCTGTGTGTGTGTGTGTGTGTGTGTGTGTGTGTGTGTGTGTGTGTGTGTGTGTGTGTGTGTATATATATATATATATATATATATATATATATATATGTACACACACAAGTACATCAGATGGAGGTGAGGAACGGCCATGAGTCAAAGAATGTTTGAGGACTATTTATTCACTTACAACCAACAAATATATATGTCGGTTAAATTTGAGTAAATAGTCCTCACCATCTTTTGACTTATGGCTGTTTGTCACCTCCATCCAATGTACTTTTTAGTTTTGGAGTTTTTCTTCAGTACACCTATGCCTTGGTTGGAAGGATTATTATATATGAATTGCATTTCAGGCTTCATATGGATGCAAGCACACAAAATGATACTGATGAAAGTGGAAAAGAAGAGTAATATAAAGAAAGAATGTATTTGTTTGTATTTGGGGTATGGGATAGAAAAGACATTGAACCATTTTTTAAGCAAACAGTAGGTGTTATGTCCCTAAAGAATGTTAAACCATGAAATGTAATATGTGATCACAATCAGACTATATGTATAGTGGAATGTGAGAAAGTAAGAATGCTGACAAAATAGTGGTCTTACTGCTACAGACCTTATGTAAGAGAAGGTGTGGTGACTTATGGCACAAAAAGCATAATATTGTTGAGAATCTGCAACACATTATGACATGACCTGGTTCCATGATGTAGAGAGTTAAAGTACTGACTGCAAGCCAGATGACCAGTGGTCAGTTAGTGGCTCAGGTGCTGTTGGAGGCAGGTTAGTGGGGTGAGTTTAAGTGGGTTACATCAGACATCCCAGAGGGAGGGAGAGGGGAGGGAAGTGTATTCAGTCACACCACTGTGGTTGATCCCTAGTAGAGACAAGGGATACACGGAGTATTTAGTACACTTGGAGAGTTAGAGCATACAGAAATGTGAACAGTATACCACAGCATCCATTGCATGCCAATCCCTTGAACAAAGTGTACATGCTCAGTGGTGGTGGGGGGAATAGTCCTTAAGGGAAAAACATTTCCCTGGCAGCAGTGTGATGCTGCCCTACTTTCCCTCAATTTCCTCATCAACCATAAGCATGGCCAGAAAGTACGTTAGAGAACAGTTAGGTGTTGTGGACTCAGTGAAGTAGTAGAGGCATCTGATGGCTAATTCTGGGGAAGCAAAAACAAACAAAAAAAACAAAAAACAGAACGAGTAAGTCAAGAAATGGATTATGCAATGGGCTAATAAGTAGATAGATACATACATACAGATATTTCAGGCACAGGCAACACTGCCCTTTAAGTCTGTCAATATATCAGAACAGTTATTTCCATATTAGGTGCCTTGATTGTTCTTAAAAAAGCTAAACCAGTGCTTGCTTTAATGTAATTTGGTAGTCTATTCCATGCATCAGCTACTCGCTCAGAGAACCAACTAGTACATTTCTCAGTCTTATATAATCTTCTACATAGGTTGTCTGATGATTCTCTACTACATTTTGATGACCCCAAGCATTCCCAGAATTTTGAAAGACCTAGAGTTTTTGATGAAAACATCCACATGCATGGAGTGCACATTACAACTCTTTATATAAGGTGCCCAAGTCAAGGACCAAATATAATACCCATGGACTAGCATTAGCACTGAAAACCACAACACTGTGCTACCCTTAATCAGGTATGTCATGCCTTTAATATATCTAGACAATCCTCAAGCTCACTAGACACAACCATCATCTTTCCACATAGTTTGCATTGCCTATTTCACCTTTTTGTAACGTTTTCTCAAACCACCCTGAATATACACAGTTAATAACCATACTATTTTAAACACTGTTCCATTGATACCTTTTTAGAAAGGATACATAATCACAACCTATATTTTCTTCCTGGGCAAAAATACTCTTACTGGAAGCATTGTAAGAACTAGAAAAATCCTGATCAGTGTGGATAGTGCTGTTACTCTTATTATTATGTTCATGTTTGTTTGTTCAGGCCTTTGAAAGAATATTTTTCTTTCTGGTTAACAGTTCATAGAGGACACTGTTGATGCTGGTATTTTATTAGCTAACACTTGTTTCAGGGCCCATGAACTGTGCATTCAGTCTAGCTATAGTGTTTAACATGCTGAAACTATTTCCTGAAATAGGTGCTTTATCTCTGCCCAGACATTCCATTTTATTTTACCCTCAGGCATGCTATAAACTCATAGACGATACCTTGTAATTTTCAAGTTAGTCACTGTTTTAGGTTTTCATTTTCCATTAATAGTTTCATACACTAGATTTTTTTTATTAATTTATATCATAGCTTTTTGAAACATTTTCAGCACTGTCAGTTCTCTACCTCATATTTGCCTAGTATCATCCTGACTTATATGTGATATAGTTCCACAGTCCACTTAGAAGCTTTGCCATAGAGTTCTGATGGGATATAATATCTACACCTATTCCAGCCTCATTGCATCTCAGACTTAGTATAAGAACTAACACAAAATGCATTATTTCTCAGACTAGTTGCTTCTTTTAGAGGTTCCCCAGCTGTCTAACTCCTTCTTCTATAGCTGTTTTTATGACAAAATACTTCTTGTACAGGTTTCTAGTGTTCCATTCAGATAAAATCTTTCTTTTGAGTAAAACCATCATGTACCATTTGTGACCATCATGGCCAATATGTCCATACCAGCTTATTTAAAAGTGTTTATTCCATTCATAGTACAAACGTTATACAGTAATAGCCATTCAAAAATGTGTATGCTGATTGGACAACCCAACCATTGTGCCCATTGTAAACTGAGCATATACCAATAGAAAAAGGTTCAGACATTAAAATACCATTGAACAACCAGACTTTTCTATTGGCATATTCTCAGAGAATAGAACAGAATACAAGAAAAAACAGGTATGCTCTGAAAAACTAAAAAAGCACAAAACATACCTGATTTTCCTTGTATTTCTGCACTGTCCAGCCTAAAGTCTTGGCAAACTCTCTTACTTCTGAATTGTCCAGAATTTCATAGAATGTCCATATTTTTTGCTTATAGTTTTGGTTTTTTCCTCCTAAAAACTGTAGTTTTCTGGCAAGCCACTGTGGTTTACATTTCATATCCTTCAGAAAAATGCACAGCACACACAACACAAACCCTCCTACTGCATGTAAGTTTCTAAATTTATACAAGCAATAAAGTCTGTTCCTATTTTTGGACCTTTGTTCCCCCCATCATGTTAAGCTTTGTCTAGGTTGTTGCATTAACAGCCCATAATGGCAGGGGCAGAAAATAAAAATCAGCAATGGAGGAAGCCATTGCTTTTCCTGAACAGTACCAATGTACTGTGCAAGGCTGGGAACGTAACTCGCACTCACATGCACAGCACATGAGCAAACACAGCAGGTGGAACACTACAGCGACGTTATACAGAGACATTATTTCAAAAACGTAAGCAACTTCTTTCTCAGGTAACATCATTATATAACAGCAATAACCCACAACTAGGTGTGAGCATCACAAGATCAACACACACCCAGTTGTAGGTTATATATAGAGCTTCTTTCAGAGATATCAGAAATCTCATTTCAACAGTCATAGAGGTATTTGCTACTTTTCTCCTTCCAGCTGCTGTTGATTCCAACACCATGCATTAAGTCCAATTGGTTTATTTACTGCTGAGTCAACTGAATGCACAGTCTTCACAATTGTCCATTCATAGCTTTGTAGACTCACAGTTTTGAGTGCTAAGCTCACCAACTCCTGGCCTTCACAAAGTTTGATATCATAACTCCACCAACTACTCTTTATATTGCATATTGCATTGGGACTATGTTAAGGAAGTTCATGCATATCTTATATATATATATATATATATATATATATATATATATATATAAATATATATATATATATATATATATATATATATATATATATATATATATATATATCTATGGATCCACTTTGAATCATCGAATGTTCAGAACATCGACGTTCTAATCATCAAGACCAGAACATCGATGTTCAGAACATCGAAGGTTCAAAATAAACCACGCAAAAAGAAAAACACTTACAAAAGCTATTTTATGCAGGGGGGCTCTGCCCCCCTGCACCCTCACACCCCCCTACTTTAATATTCCAACTCCGAGATCGCACTACAGTGGGGTAAGGGAAATCTCCCATTTACCGCTATATGCGGTAGCGCTAAACGGGAGATTTCTCATACCCTACCTGCAATGCCAACACTCAGATGGCACACACGCACACAACATGCAGGAAACCTTACTGCCCTGCATACAAACCCAGAATTCTACAATTTTACTTACCTGGTACTTCCACTTTAAACCTTTGATGTTCTGAACATCGATGTTCTGGTCTTGATGATTAGAACGTTAATGTTCTGAACATTCGATGATTCAAAGTGGATCCATATACGTGTGTATATATATATATATATATATATATATATATATATATATATATATATATATATATATGTGTGTGTGTGTGTGTGTGTGTGTGTGTGTGTGTGTCTACTTTGTTTTATCTAATTTACACTTACCTGAACTTCAAAAACTTGAGACAACTCCACCCTTAACTAAATATACCAACTCCGAGATTGCACTATACTGGGGAAAAGGGTTAAGTTCACCCATTTAGACCATCACATGCACAGACAGGGACAAAAAGTGAAAGAGTCTTATTTTATTTTAGCAACAAGCATAACTCTAGGTTGCTTAAACAGGACAAAACCCTGGAATTTATCCATATGCAAATCACTATACACAAAGTCCAATACCATATCCTAGTAAGTTATAGGTGTCCCTAGAATCCCATAGCTCATACCTTGACCTAGTAGAGACACTCACCATTGAAACAAATACCCTATTTATGGGAGACTTTAACTACCCCTCTATAGATGGAGAAACATACACTGGCTCATGCCCTCAGGCATAATTATTCTTGGACTTTTTAATGCACATGCCCATGACCAATGAGGGTGCATAAACACCAGAGGTTTAAATATACTGGACCTGGTACTCAACAATATGGGAGAGCACTGTACCCCTCCCCCCGTGTCATGTCCTCACTGGTGAAGTTGAACCACAAAGCTGCCTCTTTCAAAAGAAAAAGTCAACTCTGTGACCCCAGCAAACCCTGTAACAGTTAGGAAATATCCCACTCTGTTAAGTGATGGTCTGCAGACATTCAATGCCCCTCCCAACCACAGACTTCATATCAACTTATACAGAATTGTTCACAGAGACCCTGTACAACCAGATAAATGGCTGTATAGAGGCTGCTTTACCTACTGTAAGTAATCCCAAAACAAGCTCTAAAAACAAATCACACTGGTGGATTCCTAACATTAACAGGGTATATAACAAAAGGAAAAATATCATGGATAAAATCAGAAAGTGCAACACCCATAATGATAGGAGCTTTCTAATTAAACTAAGCAGGAAACTAAAAGGACTAATTAAGTCTAACAAGGCCAATTATGAGGCTAAGATAACCACACAGGCTAAAGACAATCACACAGCCTTCTACAGCTATGTCCGAAACCTCAAAGGCAGCACACATTAGTGCCAGACTGGTGGTCAGTGGTGCCACTTTCACTGACTAGAGTGACATAGCAAATTTTATGGCTGACAAATTCATCTCAAACTTCACAACTTACTCCCCCACTCCTGCTTCTTCTACTAGAATTATCCCCAGCTATTAACAAGGGGCAGGTCCTGGTAGTGCCCACTATGGACAAAAACACAGCCACAATGGGCCTTGATAATATCCTTGTATGCCTCCTAAATAGCTTGAAACATTACCTATCAGGACCACTTCAATCAATGAGAATGGTAGATTACAGTGGTCATCCCACTTCACAAGGGTGGACCATCAACCAACCTTGGAAACTACAGCTCTATTAGTCTGACTAGTTTAATATTTAATGTCATGGAGCAAATTCTCATGGAAATGATAAACAAAGACATAGGCAACCTTCAGACATTGGATCCAACTCAGTTTGGCTTTGTCAAGGGAAGGGCATGTCTACTAAACCTGGTGCACCTCTTTGAGAAGTTCGCCAATGAGCCCTCTTTGGCATGTAACAGACCAAACATATGCAACATTTGAAATACCCACAAATGTTTCTTACCAAGAGATTTCAGGATATAAACACATTGTCCTATATGGATCACCTTAAAACCCTATCTCTAAACTCCATTGCCTACAGGTTACTGTGCAGCAATCTGTACATAGTATATAAGGCATCCTTGGATCCAGCTCCAATGGACCTTTTGCATATCCACAAAATGAACAGCATCAGAACCACTAGATCCAAGGATGTAAAGTTTGCTTGTGACATAACTAAGACATGTTAGAGAGATAGATATTTGTCTCAGTGAATACCCATGATCTGGAAAAGGATTCCCATCCATGTGAAGCAGAGTCTATCCCTTGACCAATGGATGGACAATTAGAAATTCACTCCAGGTCTGCCCCCATGTCTGTGATAGACTTTCAGAGGCAGATAGTACTGTCTAAACTAACATACCCCCACATAACCTCTAGAAACTTCCTTAATATCATATCCCTCCTAATATATGCTCATTATACATAGGGAAAGAACTGGGTTGGTTTGTATAGCTAGACTTATAAAGGCCCTGGTGGTTGTTAGCCTAGTAAATACCTATGAACCTATTAACAGGTAAAAGGAAAATATAGAAAGGGAGGGTAAAAGGAGAGGGTAGAGCACCCTGATGACAATGGAACCAGTTTGGGAAGTAAAGGACTAAGCAAAGCTATAGAGATTTAAGGGAAACATAGGGTATGGATAAAGAAGAGAGAAGGAAAAGCAATTTGGGAAGGTATGAAGTATAGATGGGAGTTGCAGGATACTATAAGAAGAAGGTGATTCAGTCATTGAGGCACATACAGAAAGTACACAGAGTGGGAGCTCGAAGCCTGAGAATACAGCATACATGGCATCTAACAACCTATGAGATTCATAAAGGAAGGCAGGAAGAATTAGAGTACATGTTGTAGGTGACAGGAGACAGAGGTTGGAATGATGCACATGCTCTGGGACTAACAAGTGTGGCAGCAGGAATAAACGATGTAGGGAGAAATGTTTTAAAAGGAAGTAGAGCATACTTGGGAATTCTGTATATGGGGAGGAAAGAAGGAAGGCAGCATCTAGGGAGAAAGCGGAACGGACACTATAAAGAGTGCTGAGTACCAAAAGTAAAACCATCATTACTGAAAACTGGAAGGGAACAAAAGCAGCACAGGGTTAGAAATTACCCAAGAGTTTCCTGG